>NC_055958.1:32553015-32555515 GCF_018492685.1 Alosa sapidissima | reverse complement strand
ATTTGTGATTATTGCAGCCCCCGGTAAAAAATGAAAATGCAACATCATTCTGCTTTAATCGCCCCTATCTTCAGTTAAGATGTTCAGAACTGCACCAAATTTTATGTGTATGATTGACCTGGCATTCTTTGGGCGTATGCCAAGTTTCGTAGAATTTCATCCATGGGGGGGTCTAAAAAAATTTAGGTTATGTGTACATTTAGTGACTGTACACTCATTGGCCTGTAGATGGTGGTGCACACATATACACATGCACACACACACAGGTACGCACATACTATCGGTATTATAACGGCTGATACATAATTACAAATTCAGTAGGATTAAAAGAAAGCCAAAAATATTCATCATCATCATCATGGCTGCATTTCCAGTATTGGCGATAAGTAGTCATTTGTCCACTAGATGGCGCATCGTTGCAGTGAGACGTAATTTTGTTGGAAGTTAAAAGTGGGTTGGAAAAACAATGGACACTTCCTACAAGGACTGTAGTTTACCGCAGAGAACGTCTAATAAGGATAGGACGATGTTCACATGAAATGTAATTCCCATTTCTTTTTGAAGCCGAAATAAATCTGAGAATGTTTATCGGACATGCTTGGTTTTTACTGCAGGTACGTTAATCTTTGAGTGATGGAGGCCAATTTGATTGCATTTGTAGAAAACTATAAATGCGGTTATACCAAGAAAATTGATAGCAGCAGAGTAATTGTATCTTTCGACTGTCATTTGTTGCACGTGCTACAAAAATCATTCTGTGCAATGGAAGATTTACCAACATTACACCGGTCTGATACAGTTTTGCCTATACATGCGTGAGACTGAGACGGCTGTTTATTTGTTTGAAGTGCGTGCAGGGTGTGAGAGGGGAATCGATGTGCTTTGATTCCAGCTTGGTAATTGTAGTCTGTGAGATTAAAAAGCACGTGTGTGAAATATCCAAACAATGACACCTTCATTTCACTATGGCTGCTTTAGCAACACACCTTAAGCTACTGTGTAGTGGGTCCCATTTAGAAGTGGCTACTTCATTCGCGCTTTCCTTGACTCATGGAGCTGCGTGAATTTTATTACAACTTTTCGCACGATATGGCAGTTTAAGTCCGCTTGATACTGTAAGGCGTAAGCCAATGGTTTCCAAAGGAGATTTTATTTGTGTCGCCAGCATAGCCTATTGACAATTTATGTTGTAAATAGGCCTACCTTATAGGCCTACCTGTAGCTTAGGGAAGCTAACAGCTTTCTATTAGGATCTAGTTTGTTAGTTACAGTTTTGTCATAACTCCCTGATGCATTTTTGCATTTAGAATAGCCAGAGCGTGGATATCTCAATGGGAAAATTAAACAATATCGGGTGCCTTTGGACTAGGCTGGGTGAACCCAGCCTGATCTGCCCGCTATTTATTTTTTGATTTCTTAAAAGATTGAGCTTGGTCTGGTGAAAGCCAGACAAGCCATGGACCTCAGTTACACAATGCAAGGGAACATGAATCAGCCTATATTTGCACGAACAACAACGGACAACAGCTCTTCAACTTTGGCCCATTAAAATGTGTATGAACAGTCTAGCGACGCATTTCATCAAGGCCCATTTGGACATTTCAGTTATTTGCACCACTGGTTAGATGTAAAACAGCATTTCGTTTCAGACTACTGTTACTTAATTTGTGCATTGACAATAAAGTATCACATGAACTAAAGTTGACTAAAATCTTATGCAGAAGAAGAAACATTCACAAAAAATCCATCTATCCAAAAATGACCTTTGTTTTTGATAGCTGTTGAAAACGGCATGGAACTGACAGAGATGTTTTTGTTTATTAATAAATAAATAAATAAATAAATAAATAAATAAAAATATAACATTATGCTGATACCTTTTGCTTTTCCCAAATACAATGTAGCCTACAAGTGTAAGTGACCTTTCATCAATCCAGTTGCAATGGATGAACTGTGATGAACTGCCCTACTTGTGATTGTTTAGAGATTTTAAAGGTTTTACATTACATTACATTACATTACATTACATTACATTACATTACATTTGGCTGACGCTTTTTTAGCCAAAGCGACTAACAACATGGTAAACAGTTTAAGTTTTAGAGCAATTCTCAACAATTTTAGGACAATTTAAAAATTATTAGAGTACAGTAAGAATAAGTGCATCATTGAGTGCTGTTTTTAACAGTTACGTGTCAGTTTAAGACGGCTGGTGAGTGCTAGGATCAGCAAGACTTGTTGTAAGTGTTGCTATGAGAGGAGATGTTCTCTAAAGAGCTGGGTCTTCAGGAGTTTTTTGAAAATGGAGAGGGATGTCCCTGCCCTTGTAGGAACTGGCAGTGTGTTCCAACAACGAGGAACAACAGATGAGAAAAGTTTGGATTGGCCTGAGCGTACCGGTGGTAGAGCTAGACGTCGTTCGTCTGAGGAGCGCAGGGGTCTGGAGGTAGCGTATGTCTGTATGAGGGCATTCAAGTAGGTGGGAGCAGAACTGGAGACT
>NC_055958.1:32540515-32548015 GCF_018492685.1 Alosa sapidissima | reverse complement strand
CTTTGCGCGGGTGGAAAACGAACTTTACGCCATGCGCTGGTGCCCAAAATACAGCCCCTAGTGGACCATGAACCTGAGGCCTCGTGAGTTTTAGTGTTTGAGTTGCCATGGCGCGCATGTGACTATTTCTGGCCGTCTGATGAGCAGAGAGCTTTTTTGGCTTCGCCACCGCCACCTCCCCAGGAAAGAGAGATTAATCAAGCTCTTCACACACTCTTAACTCTGTTTACACTCACTGCATCTGTTTACTGTAATACCACAGAAGAGGAGAGGTTGGAGGCCTTGTTCATACTTACAAACTCCTCAAAGACAGTGTGACCTCTCCGGGCCACCATACTTTGTCACTGTCACACCGCAGCCATAACAGCCTGGCTCTACAGCTTTGACATTACTACAGTGACCTGACTTTTGACTTTTCACCTTTGACCGCTGCAGAATCCGGATGCTAACCTTCACCTGACCTCACACCTGACCTTTGAAAGAATCCCCGTCGTCCGCCCACTCTGGAGTAGTTCTCACGGACTTCCTCCTCCAGCCTCCGCCATGTTGATCTGACTAACTGGACATGACTCAGGAGCCTGGCGGAGGACTGAGAACGCTTTTGTCTTCTGACCCCTGAGGATGCCAACACTAACCTTCATCTGACCCCAAACCTGACCTGTGAAAGAATTATCGCTGATTGTGTGTGCCTGTGGGTGTGTGTGTCTCTCTCTCTATCTTTCTCTCTATCTTTCTCTTTCTCCGTGTGTGTGTGTGTGTGTGTGTGTGTGTCTCTTTCTATCTTTCTCTCTCTGTCTTTCTCTCTCTCTCTCTCTCTCTCTGTGTGTGTGTGTGTGTGTGTGTGTGTGTGTGTGTGTGTGTGTGTGTGTGTCCAGCCCTGCTAACAGTGGTCCTGTCAGGGATACTGAAAAAGAACATCACTCCCAATGCTCCCTAACTGGACAAAGCCCATCTCTGGAGGTTACCTGCTCTCTCTTACTGTATGGGTATACCTTTCTTCCTGTGTGTATGTGTGTGTGTGTGTGTGTGTGTGTGTGTGTGTGTGTGTGTGTGTGTGTGTGTGATATGTCTGGGTGTCTGGTCTGCTGAACATGCGGTTCAGATGACTCTGTTTGTGGTGTGGGAGCGGCAGCTAATGACGCGTGTGTGTGTGTGTGTGTGTGTGTGTTTGTGTGTTTGTGTGTGTGTGCGTGTGTTTGTGTGTGCATGTGTGTGTGTATGTGTGTGTGTGTGTGTGTGTGTGTGTGTGTGTGTGTGTGTTTGTGTGCTTGTGTGTTTGCTCTTCATTCACTGGACCCTGAGTCAAGACAAACACACACACACACACACTGAGATCTGTGTTTGAAGAGGGGTTTGTCTCTGAGGCAATGCAGCTATTCACACGCAGGTGTGCGCACGCACACACACACACACACACACAAACACACACACACACACACACACACACACACACACACACACACATACACGCACGCATACACACCCACACACACACAAAATTGTTGTGTATGTGTGTGAGTGTGTGTGTGTGTGTGTGTGTGTGTATGTCTGTGTGCAAGTGTGTGTGTGTGTGTGTGAGTGAGAGAGAGAAAGAGAGAGAGGAAGAGAGAGAGATGGTGTGTGTGTGTGTGTGTGTGTGTGTCGTGTGTGTGTGTGTGTCGTGTGTGTGTGTGTGTGTGTGTGTGTGTGTGTGTGTCATGAGTGTGTGTGTGTGTGTGTGTGTGTGAGTGAGAGAGAGAAAGAGAGAGAGGAAGAGAGAGAGATGGTGTGTGTGTGTGTGTGTGTGTGTGTGTGTGTGTGTGTGTGTGTGTGTGTCTACGGCAAACATGACGTGCATTCCTCACACATCTCCATCCTGGTGCTGAATGTCCCATGATGCTCTTCTCCGCTCTAGGAGGTCGTCATTACGCCGTCTCTGTTACCATGACCTCCGAGAGAGGCCTTTAAGTACAGCTCTGGAGCTTGAGACTGTGTGTGTGTGTGTGTGTGTGTGTGTGTGTGTCATATGTGTGTGTGTGTGTGAGTGAGTGAGTGTGTGTGTGTGTGTGTGTGTGTGTGTGTGTGTGTGTGTGTGTGTGTACGATTAACTCTGTGTCCTCTAGTACAGGATATCATCTGATGATGGGAAGATGTTCATTCTGTGTTCATATTCGGTCCAGCTCAGTGTTGGGTACGGTTGGTATCAGCTCAGTGTTGGGTACGGTTGGTATCAGCTCAGTGTTGGGTACGGTTGGTATCAGCTCAGTGTTGGGCACGGTTGGTATCAGCTCAGTGTTGGGCACGGTTGGTATCACAGTGTGCTTCACCAACACTCTGTCGATTTTTCTAGGAAACTAGTTTTCACAAGATTATTTTCGTCTGTTTGAATCTTTGTTGGTCACAGTTTGGGTTGACACACACATAATGTATACGATCACTGAACACACACGCACACACACACACTCACATGCTTCTCTCTCTCTCTCTCTCTCTCTCTCTCTCTCTCTCTCATTTATATAGCGCTTTTCTTGATACTCAAAGCGTGTCACATGGATGGGGGGACCTCACTAGTAACACCACCAATGTGAAGCAGTCACCTGGGTGATGTACGGCAGCCATTATGCGCCAGAACGCTCACACACCAGCTTGAGGTGGAGAGTGAGGCTACATTTATACATGGCCGGCTATTTTCATAAACGGACATTTCACCCTCTCCGTTTTCAAAAATAACATCATGCACACATGTCAGTTTTCAGAGAAGTTTCCCCGTATATGCCGTCAAGAGCATGCCAAACCTGTCGGTGGCAGAAATTAGCAACAACAGAAACAAATCACTTCCTATTTCTCTTTTGAATGATATTTGCCAATGCAAACAGGCCTAAAGCGTTTGCACAAACGTAAAAATGTGTACCACCTTAATAGCATCCTTAATCAGTAGCCAAACAAACTGTAAACATAGGGAACTCACATGACGTTAAGCATTTTCTGGCGCGTAATGTGACGTTTGAGAACCTAAAACCCCGTTTCTCCCAGTTGACACGGCAGCACATAACCGGCGTTATCATAAATCTCCACTTTGGCCGGAGTTTTTAGAAATAATCGTTTTCTGTGATAAAAACGGGGTTTTCGTGTAAATGAGAGGCCAAACCGCAGGGAAATATCTGCGTCTTCCCTTCGTGTAAACGGGGCCTGAGGGAGTGAATGAGCCAATTACAGTGGGGGATGATTAGGGGGCCAGATTGAATGAGCCAGGTTGGGAATTTAGCCAGGACACTGGGGAACCCCGTACTCTTTGCAATAAGTGCCATGGGATCTTTAATGACCACAGTGAGTCAGGACCTCGGTTTAATGTCTCATCCGAAGGACGGCATCTCCTACAGTGCAGTGTCCCCGTCACGGCACTGGGGCATTGGGATCGATCTTTTTTGGCCAGAGGGAAGAGTGCCACCTACTGGCCAACCACCAACACCACTTCCAGCAGCAACCTAGTTTTCCAAGGAGGTCTCCCATCCAAGTACTAACCAGGCCCACACCTGTTTAGCTTCAATAATTCAGCTAAGACAAGGTATCCATTGGTCTGGCTGCTGGCTAAAAACTTTATTACACTATGAACTATACACTCACACTCTGCTCCATACACACATTGTCACATAACATTTGAATGAGACCTGATACACACTGAGAGACAGTTCAGCTCAGCCAACCTACACTCAGAGAGGTGTTCTTGATTCCCCATGAGGTCACGTTCCCCATGATGGAACGTGACAGAAAAGGCGTCTCCTAAAGGTACACTCAGAGAGGTGTTCTTGATTCCCCATGATGGAACATGACAGAAAAGGCATCTCCTAAAGGTACACTCAGAGAGGTGTTCTTGATTCCCCATGATGGAACGTGACAGAACGATAGAACAGATATGTCCTAAAGGTCACGTTAGGGTTGGAGGGTTCTGGGAAGTAAGCGTTGTGCACGTGATCATGTGACTGGGTGTGTAAGTAAGTTTGTCCAAGAATGGTGTGTGTGTGTGTGACTACTGTATGTGCTCATATGTAATAAACCCTGTCTTTATGAACTTCTTTCCCAGATCACGCTAAAACGCCAGAACTGTCACACCAGCACCAAAGCAGTGAATCACCTCACTTAAATCATCTTACTGGTCTAAAGTAGGATTACATCACGCACACACACACACACACACACACACACACACATACACACACACACACACACACACAGGAGTAGCAGGGTGCACATGTGTGTGTGTGTGTGCGTGTGTGTATGTGTGTGTGTGTGTGAGTGTGAGTGAGTGTGTGTGTGTGTGAGTGTGTGTGTGTGTAAGAAACTGAGACCCAAAACAGAGAGACAGAAAGAGCAGTGCACTGTGTTTTTCAAATGGGGCTTACGGCCCTTTTCCATGGTTCTATGATAAAGGTGTCTCTGTAGCCTTCCACACACACACACACACACACATACACACACACACACACACACACACACACACACAGAGGAAGAGAGAGTTTTTCCTTTTCAACATGAACACACCCTTTTATTCAGTGCTAGTTCTTTGTAAGTCTGGCATTCTGCTCCAGGTTAAACAGCAGCTTAACCAGGGCACTTACAAGCACCAACACACTGGAATAAATAGCAACACGTCTTAAAGAAGACTTCACATAAAACCTTTTCATTTCCTCTCTGAGTGTCTCTTGTGCAGTGTGAAGTCTGTTCAGAACTGCTTCGTTTGTGCAGGAAGGAATGTTTGTGTGTGCGTGTCAGTGTGTGTGTGTGTGTGTGTGTGAGTGTGTGTGTGTGTGTGTGTGTGTGTGTGTGTGTGTGTGTGTGTTCTCTGATGTCATTTTCCCAGACGTCGATTCTTAGAATGTTCTGGAATGTTTACTGAGGCAAAGGATTATGGGTAGTCCAGAGGTAGGAGCAACATACGTCTCCGATTAGTGCAGTTAGTAAACTCCACAGTTAGTAAACTCCAACACACACACACACACGCGCACACACACACACACACACACGCACACACAATAATGTATTTATTTTAATTAATAATTAAAATAAATACATTCCACAACCTGAATTGATATTTTTCATAATAGTGTCCTGCACTAATTCACTGTGTCCTGCCCTGCGTATTGTGTCCTGCACCACTGCATACTGGCCGCAAGCGTCCCCCTTTTTTTGGTCAAGTTACACTTGAGTTGATGTTGGTTTGTTGGAATAACCACATTTTTGGATCTGAAACCTTGGAGGCCAAAGGTGCATGGATGGACTGGGAGGCACAGGGATGCTTGCACATCTAGTCGTCTTGAGAACGGCGATCTGCTGCCTCGCCCCTGCTGTTGCTGCGCACTCACTCTGGTAACCATGGTCACGTGGCGTTGACGAGGGGCTGGGAGTTCCTTCCTGGTGCATTTCAGGGGGAGTGGCGGAATGTGTGAACCTGGGAAAGTCCGACTCTCGGCCCAGTCCACAGGAGATGCCATCCCTAGTCCCCATGGCAATGGACATAATGGTCAGCCTGCCTGCTGTGAGAGTCGTTTGCCCACCTGATGGTGAAGTGGGGCGACTGGACACCTGCAAATACACCAGCGCCCAGACCAGCTCATAACACCCAGCAGGCCAGTCTGAAACTCACCAGCGCCCACCAGGCCAGTCTCTGGACATTCAAACGCTTCCCCTGGGCGGCCTGTTAACCCAGAACACCATGAAGCAGGGCAGGAAATGTCCCAGAAGCACACACTGCAAACACCCTACTCAGACCTGACAGATCCAGCCTAAACCAGCACCCAGACCAGTTGTGATGAGGACCAGTCACTCAGACCAGTTGTGATGAGGACCAGTCACTCAGACCAGTTGCGATGAGGACCAGTCACTCAGACCAGTTGTGATGAGGACCAGTCACTCAGACCAGTTGTGATGAGGACCAGTCACTCAGACCAGTTGTGATGAGGACCAGTCACTCAGACCATTTGTGATGAGGACCAGTCACTCAGACCTGACAGACCCAGCCCAACATTTACTGCTACAATTAAATGGTCTAAGTGTTCCAAACACAGAGCGTTTACCAACGGTGTGGGATCTGAGTGGGGTTGCACCAGGATATTCCCACTAATGATAGATAGATAGATAGATAGATAGATAGATAGATAGATAGATAGATAGATAGATACTTTATTGATCCCCAAGGGAAAATTCAAGGAATTAATGGAATGCGACTTCTCAAATTATGTTGTCTTTGACCATTTCAGTCTTTCTCTCTTTCAGTCTTTCAGTCTTTCTGTCTCTTTCTCTCTTTCAGTCTTTCTGTCTCTTTCACTCTCTCAGTCTCTCTCTCTTCTGGCTGAGCTTATTACCCTCCTACATTCTATATTCAACATTCTTGTCCTCTTCTTCTTCTCTTCCTCCTCTCCTTCCCTTCCTCCTCTTTCTCTCCCTTCTTTGTTCTGTGCATTCCTTCCGCCAAGCACTGAGACAAATGCCACAGCCTCAGTGTGTGAGAAGCAAACAGACTCCCTCTTAATTGAGTTTGCTCTGTGTGTGTGTGTGTGTGTGTGTGTGTGTGTGTGTGTGTGTGTGTGTGTGATGTCATATATAAATTTGTATATGTCTGTGCCCTCGAGGGGAATCTGTACAACAACAGCAAAAAGTTTAACAGTTAAACAGTTTAAACTGGACAGGAGCAGGTCGATACAAAAATATGTAAAAACAAGACCGACCACTTGAACACGCACCGCAACCCCTTACAACACTATATGTATGTCTATATTTGTATGTATATGTGTGTGTTTATATATGTGATTTTTTATGTGTGTGTGTGTGTGTGCGCGCGCGGTGTTTTGTGTTGACATACCTGTTGTTGACTGACGTGACTAAGAAGGTTGATAGAATGTTGATACACATGTGGTATGTGATGATGATGATCATGATGTGTGTGTGTGTGTGTGTGTGTGATGATGACGACGTGATGTTTATGTGGGAACATGTGTCTGTGATGATGACGACGTGATGTTTATGTGGGCACATGTGTCTGTGATGATGATGACGTGATGTTTATGTGGGCACATGTGTCTGAGTGATGTGTCTGGGTATGGCTGGGTGTGTTGTGTGAGGTTATGCTACTGTAGGCAGCTAGAATGGTGTAAACGTGTGATGAGTGTATCATGTAAGAGTAGTGTGTTTGTAGTGACCGTCACTTGGCCTGGGTTTGATCCCTGAACCCACCTGAAATGATCTCCAAACCCACCTGAAATGATCTCCAAACCCACCTGGGTTTGATCCCTGAGCCTGTCTGGGGTTGATTTCCGAGCCTGCCATTATGTGTCCGTGTTGCTTTAGATGAAACGCATCAGCTACATACCAGTCACGTCTCCTTAATTTCTACTTAAGCTAGCTGAAGTGCAAATACTTTGTTGAATACTTTAGACTTCTGAGCCGACCTTTCCTTGGAAATAGTGGACTATCTCAATTTGTCATTGATTAAAAGTGCAAAAGCACTGCTATCTTAGACGAGCATCA
>NC_055958.1:32533015-32535515 GCF_018492685.1 Alosa sapidissima | reverse complement strand
ATGGAGAGTTGACTTCAGAGTGTGGGTGTGTGTGTGCGTGTGTTACTGATTTTATCTGTGTGACTGAAGCTTATGTTAAATGAAAAATCACCGTTCACCGTCTACATTCTGCTATAAGTATGTTAACATGAGAGAATATGTCAACACATGTTCATTCATAGCATTTGCATCTAACTGTGTCTCTGTGTGTGTGTGTGTGTGTGTGTGTATGTGTGTGTGTCTGTCTGGCTGTGTGTGTGTGTCCTCCTGATTCCCAAGCCCAGTGGTATTCTCATGGTCACACCGTTACACATACACAAACATATTCACACAATTAACAGTGAAATTCTCCTGGGTCATTAGGAATGCAGAGTCGTTCTTACCCATGGAACCAGAACTCCTGGGAAACAGAACCAAACATGATTAATGAGAAGGAGAGGGGGAGAGAGAGAGAGAGAGAATGAGAGAGAGAGAGAACGAATATGTGTGTGTGTGTGTGTGTAAACATGTTTTGATATGATATATTCCCCAGGGGAATGATCAGACATTAACTGACGTCTGATCACTCAAAGCTCTGCCACAGATGCCAGTAAATGGTACCCCTCAGCCCAGACACACACACACACACACACACACACAATTATCTCTATTTCTCTCTCTCTCTCTCTCTCTCACACACACAGACACACACACACTTTCCTCTATCTCTTTCTCTCTGTCACACACACACACACACATACCCATACATGGCCTACCCCTCGTACACACACAGTGCAGGTCACGTAGTGTCAGGGTTCACATTCATGTGTGTTTATGGTGCGTCAGAGGCCAGCATGCACACAGAGGGGGCACGCTCAACATGCTGGGGCTTTCTGTCTTGCCTTCTCATTGGCTATCTCTTCCTGGACCTTTCTGTCCTGCCTTCTGATTGGCTATCTGTTACTGTCAGTTTCTGTTCTTCCATCTCATCAATCTCATAGGTTGCTTGGGCGCTTAAAGGCCCTAACCTTATATTGATGTCAGAGGGTATGTCTGCATGCATGTTTCTGTGTGTTTGTGTGTCGGCATTTGTACTGTACACGTGTAAACATGTCTAGAACTAACTCAATGCAGAATGTAAATGTTTTTATTTCTGATTGTGCTGACTATGGCTCTGAAAGTCATATAGTGGGCAGTTGGGAAACGGGCATCACTGGGCTCCTTTCCAGACAGACCTGCAGAGCAAATTCAAAGTTGCTAACAGCGTAGCGACTGGCTTGCTCCCCAGATCACAACATAAAGAGGGACACGTACAACAAGGTTTAGATTTTAAACAAATTGATGAGTGATAAAGCAAAACAATGTTACCAAATAAAGTAGTATCTAGGGGGAAATGAGTGGAAGCGATGGTGTCTGTGATACAATGAGGGTGTCAGTAGGCTATGTGAGACAGACTAAAGCAGTAGATAAAGAGAACAGAGACATAGAGCGATATAGAATAAGAGAGATAGAGACCGTTTCTCAAAGTCAATGATTTGTGCTTGGTAGAACGAGCCCTGCCGAATGTCAAATCCTTCAAAGACGAGGCAAGGCTTCTTCTTAGCATTCGGAAAACACACAATGAAACAGACTAGGGAGTGTGCAAGAAGCTGCAGGTGCATTATTACAAATCATGTGCGAATAGGATTGTGGGTGTTCCAAACACGCAGAGGATACACGCATGCATCCTTGAAAATTCTCAGATTTTTTTTTTAAAGCACCGTTGGAACAGTGCTTGGCGAGATTCGATGATGTAACGTCCTTGAAAAAGCGGCTTTAAAGGACCCATCCTTGACTTCATAGACGGTCATAGAGTAAGGGAGACAGACTAAAGCAGTAGATAAAGAAAACAGAGACATAGACTGATATAAAATAAGGGGGACAGACTAAAGCAGTAGATAAAGAGAGACATAGAGAAGTGTAAGAGTAGGTGCCTGCATGAAAAGAGAAGTGTCTAATGGGAAAGAGAGGATAGCCACTGATATACCTGGTTACAGGTGCACCCAATTAACCTGCCCAGGTCCTACCCCGCCTGTGCACTGACATGGGACAGGCTGAGGAGGGCACAAAGGGTCGCAACAACGACGATTGTCTGGGTTCACCAAGCCCAATACAATCTTCTAATGCGCACACAAATTCTATTGGCTAGAGGATGGTGTGTTAACTCTCGATTTGCATAGGTACATTGCATACAGAAAGTATTCACAGTGCTTCACTTTTTCCACATTTTGTTATGTTTCAGACTCATCTTAAAAATTCAATTCATTTTTTTTCTCATCAATCTACACACAATACTAGATAGATGCATGGTAGCCTCAAATCATTCTCGAATGGAAAAGATTGGAACAACTAGCAGTCTTCCTAGATCGGGACGCTCAGCCAAACTGAGTAATCCGGGATGAAGGGCCTTGATCAGACAGGTAACCAAGAACCCAATGGTCACTATGAATGAGATCTGGAGTTCCTTTGAGAAGATGAGAGAAGCGTAAAGAAGGACAAACAT
>NC_055958.1:32508015-32528015 GCF_018492685.1 Alosa sapidissima | reverse complement strand
CTATGTCACACACTTCATACAGGCCTGCTAATTAATGACATTACCATATATATATACTGTATATAAGCTGTCGTCCCAGATAGCAAGAGGCTGGCGAGGCGGGCCACTGTCGGTCCATTGGGGGCATAGCTGGCGGTCCGCTGGCATTTTGCTCATTAGTTCTCTGGCGGTCCACTGGCAGGTTGCAGACAAATTGTCCAATATTTTGCCACTATTGGTCTAAAATCTTTTACATTTGTTCAGTTATACGCCATATATCATTTTATTAACTTTTCTTAATATTCATGACAAGTTCAATTTAAAGAGATGGTGGTCCAACGGCGGACCACAAGTGGCACGCCACCGGCGGTATACCACCAGTTGTCCGCTATCTGCCAATCTGATTTTGCTATCTGGGGGTATAGCTCTACTGTCATACAGATCTGCTCTTGGGAGGGGATTTCAGAACATCAACCCCAATATTGCTCTTATTGTGCAATGAGACAATTAATCTTGAACCAATGTCATGAAGACAACAATGTAAACGTCACCGTACACACATAGGCCTACTAGTGAGCAGCTGTGGCCTACTGGTTAGCGCTTCAGACTTGTAACCGGAGGATTGCCGGTTTGAACCCCGACCAGTAGGCACGGCTGAAGTGCCCTTGAGCAAGGCACCTAACCCCTCACTGCTCTCCGAGCGCCGCTGTTGTTGCAGGCAGCTCGCTGTGCCGGGATTAGTGTGTGCTTCACCTCACTGTGTGTTCACTGTGTGCTGAGTGTGTTTCGCTAATTCACGGATTGGAATAAATGCAGAGACCAAATTTCCCTCATGGGATCAAAAGAATATACTTATATACTAATGGGTCAAACCATGGGGTTCACACAACGTCACAGTACACTGGGCCAAACCATGGGGTTCACACAAACATCTTATCCAGCCCAGAAGATTATGTGGAGTTCAAAGGTCAAACAAATTCAAACGCCAAAAAGCAGTGGTGTGGGGATGTTTTAGCCAAGGGTGAGTCTGGGCAAATAACAGCGCCAGAAGTATAGTTTTCAGGGAGAAGTACTAGTATATAATTCATCTGGATTATAGGACTATTATAGGACTACAGCTTTTTAAACTAAAATCTAAAATAGTGTAACAGAGGCAAATTGAGCTAGCATGCTAGTTGCGCGTGAAAATCCTCACACCCCTAACCTTAAGAACACACTGAGCTAAAAGCCAAGGCTTCCAACTCAGTGGTTAGAAGCGTTCTTAAGGTTAGGGGTGTGATGATTTACATGCGCAGCTAGCATATGCTAGCTCAGTTCGCCTCTGTTACAATAGCACTCAGTAGAGAGAGAAAAGTATCTAGGATCTGTAACATATTCTCTGCCAAGGAGGTTATGTTTTCATCTATTTCTGTCTGAATCGTTGTTAAAAGGTTTACATTTACATGTATTCATTCAGCAGACACTGTGATTTACAAAAATGAGGAACAAACTACAAGTTACCATTTTAGGCAATGGATCAAGTACAAACCTGTTAAATTGCTGTGCTGGGGCCTGGGGGGTATTCCAGAAAGCAGGTTTACTGGCTTAACTGGGTATGTTAACCCAGAGTTAGCGGTAAACCTGGGATTTCAGTTCCAGAAAGCTCAAAAATGATCAGGCTATGTAAGTAACTATGGTAACATAGGCTCTGAACTGAACTGGGTATGTAAACCCAGAGTAAACGGTAAACCTGGGATTTCAGTTCCAGAAAACTCAAAAATGATCAGGCTATGTAAGTAACTATGGTAACATAGGCTCTGAACTTAACCTGGTAGGGGGTAGGTTTTGTTCAGGTTATGTTAAATTATGTTCGGTTATTTTAGTACATGTTCAATCCGCTATTTTTACACTTGTCACGCAATGGCGTTTCATTTTGACGAAGGTCCGATTGACAAAGAAGCACAAAATCATATAATATTCATCCGTGCAATTCACCGTGAGAGGGCGATAAGACCACGATGATAGCCTATCCATTCTTTTCCAACGAGTTTTTCAAGAGCGCTAGAGTTTTTCAGCTGAATCCTAAATATAGGCTACTTAAAAAGCATTCTCCTACATTACGCATGGTGGATTAGAATAGAATAAAATAAATCTTTAATGTAGGCTAGCTAGCCTACACCATATGGACATTTGTGTTTGGCTCACCAGACAGATGTACAAACAACATCTCAGACACATTGAAGATATAGGCTAATTAAAACAAGTACAGTACAAAAAAGGGGAAACATAGCCTATAGAAAATTAATAAATAAGTTTAAATATAGCTGTACAGCTCAGCCGGGTATGCATGTTGTCACTAAGTTTGGTTAAGAATGCTGATGGCATTTGGGATAAAATATTTTTTTAATAGGCTACACACGCTCTCCGACTGGGAGTTTTTGTAGTGTTGGAGACGCAGAGCCTATCGGCAAGCTGTCGGTAGGTGCGTAAAGTTTGGCTTGCGCTAAAGCAGTTCCTGCGCAACTTCATTCGTTTTCCTGGACACAAACCCACGAGGATCATTAAAGTGTAAATTTTCCAAATGTGCACCGAAATGTGTCCAATAGGCTACCCATGCCTTCCTACATTCACCCTTCCGATGATGGAGCGCAAAAGTGTAACTTGGCCCACAGCTGCAGGACCCGCGTTAAAATAGAAAATTACATTTGGGATTCTCAAAGAATTCTATGGCCCACTCAATCTGTGACAACTAGGCTAGTTTAAGAAAGCATCATTCAAAGCAGTCAATACAATACGTGATGTCCAGTGAATTATTTAATTGTTCTTTTGACATTAAATAGGCTATCTTAAACATACGCATTTACACGGTCAGTTAGACTATTCTCTGCCAAGCAAGGTCTCGGACGCAGGCGCTTAAGTATTGCTCTTTTTTTGTTATTACAGTTCTCTCCTCCTCGTAAGCCTCGACTACTCCGCCTCTAAAAAATACGGTGCTCAATTCCTTTCGCCGGTTTCACTCATGATTTCGACTCTCAATAGATGATGCCTTTATAAGTTCGCCGTGAACGCGCACAACTCTAGGTTATCTAACACAGGGTTGATTGAACTAACTGGTAACCGGTGTTTTGGAA
This sequence comes from Alosa sapidissima, assembly GCF_018492685.1. Taxonomy (NCBI): domain Eukaryota; kingdom Metazoa; phylum Chordata; class Actinopteri; order Clupeiformes; family Clupeidae; genus Alosa; species Alosa sapidissima. The sequence goes on along the minus strand of NC_055958.1, from coordinate 32,524,926 downwards.
CCGACAGCTCGGGTTTAGTCGCCACAGGTTCAGACAACCCAGAGGTTAAGTTTTATCTCAGTGTTTGTTAAACCTCCTTTCTGGAATACCCCTCTGTACTACGAAGGGAGCTTAACCTACCCAGATGTAACCCAGGGTTACTTTGTTAAACCAGGGTTGACAAAACCTGGTTATCTTAAGTGGTGTTAATCGGTACTACGACGCTGATTATGAAGTTGATTTGTTGAGCCGGGGTTAACCTGAGCGCGTTCACATAAAAGGGGCGGGTTGCAGCGCAAGTCACCACTTTCAATGATGACGCGATCACCTTATTTTACGGATGAGGAATGCACAATTATTATGACAAGTTATGAGGAATTAAAACCGCTCTACGACAAAAATCGAATACGTCGGCAGTGAACAAAGCAAGGCTGTTGGCAACATATTACAGATCGGGTAGCCTAAATGCTTAAAAGTAAAGTTTTATTCCCACATGTTCTTCAAATATGTGTTACGGAGGATTAGTAGCTTACGGAATGTCTGAAATGAGTTGAAATAATTAAATAGCCTAATTTGAGTTCATAGAAAGGCCTACAGATGCAACCCAATTCAGAAGTGGGCATATAGATTACAGTAATATGGATAATTGAATGTTTAAGTAGCCCCCATTGACTGATTTAGTGTATGCCTAATCCTGTGAACATTTCAGATGCAACACCATTGCCAAACGCACATGGCAGAAGGTGAAAATGAAACACAAAAACATTATTCAGAATAGTAGGTTTATATAGTTATAGCTTGCATTAATATTTCTTAATTATGAAAACATGTAGGCCTAGGCCTAGCTTATAGCCTTCACTTGGCCTCTGTTTTACAGCTAACAAGAAACAGGTGTCTTCGAACACTACTGTAGGAGGAAAGGCACCAGAGTGTTTTACAGTAGCAGAGGAGTTGGCCATCGCAAATAATAGTGGAAGGCCGATTATGGAGGGGGTTGAGGGAGGCATTCGGTCGGATTCTGGTGCTGTGGAAATGTGTTGCCTTTATGTGCAGGGTACAGTAATATGACATTCAATTCAACAAGTTTGTTAAAATGGTGATTTTTATTTATTAGGCCTACTGTAGGCTATGTCCGATTTATTTTAGGACGTACAGTATTCTTGCATCACCGATTGAATACATGAATGCCCACGTACGGGCATTGCTATGAGACGTCTTCCTAGATCATTTGACAAAGATAACGAATTCCCTCGGCTGACAATCTATATCTTCATAGAGAATATCGTCTGGGTAGGCTATATATATTTTCTGGCGGTCTCTAAAACCCCTCGCCCTGCGAAGAGAGTCCCTCACGATTTGCGCTCCAATGTTGTATGGATCATCCAGGTACGCCGACATGTCTCGGGAGAAATTGTTAGTGGAGGGGTGGTACTTATAAAGGATGTGGTTAACGGAAACCTCGGGTTAACCAAGAACATAACCTGGTCGGAGCAGGTTTGAGATGCAGCGTCAATTGCCATGGCAGCATACCTCGGTTAAAACCTATCCACCTTTCGTAGTACGGGTTAATCGGGAAGTTACGCCACACATGATCAAGTTACTCTCGAAGTTACCAAGATAAGCCAGAAACCCCGCTTCGTAGTACAGGCCCCAGAGGGGTATTCCAGAAAGGAGGTTTAACAAACACTGAGATAAAACTTAACCTCTGGGTTGTCTGAACCTGTGGCGACTAAACCTGAGCTGTCGGTTCCAAAACACCGGTTACCAGTTAGTTCAATCAACCCTGTGTTAGATAACCTAAAGTTGTGCGCATTCACGGCGAACTTATAAAGGCATCATCTATTGAGAGTCGAAACAATGAGTGAAACCGGCGAAACGAAGAGCACCGTATTTTTCAGAGGCGGAGTAGTCGAGGCTTACGAGGAGAGAACTGTAATAACACAAAAAAAAAGAGCAATACTTAAGCGCCTGCGTCCGAGACCTTGCTTGGCAGAGAATAGCCTAACTGACCGTGTAAATGCGTACGTTTAGGATAGCCTATTTAATGTCAAAGGCACAATTAAATAATTCACTGGACATCACGTATTGTATTGACTGCTTTGAATGATGCTTTCTTAAACTAGCCTACCTTGTCACAGATTGAGTGGGCCATAGAATTCTTTGAGAATCCCACATGTAATTTTCTATTTTAACACGGGTTCTGCAGCTGTGGGCCAAGTTAAACTTTTGCGCTCCATCTTGGGAAGGGTTAATGTCGGAAGGCATGGGTAGCCTATTGGACACATTTCAGTGCACATTTGGAAAATGTAATAAGTGATGCTGACCTGCCAGTTGGTGAAACTACACATTAATGATCCTCGTGGGTTTGTGTCCAGGAAAACGAATGAAGTTGCGCAGGGACTGCTTTAGCGCAAGGCAAACTTTATGCACTGACCGACAGCTTGCCGATATGCTCTGCGTCTCCAACACTACAAAAACTCCCAGTCGGAGAGCGTGTGTAGTCTATTAAAAAAATATTTTATCCCAAAATGCCATCAGCATTCTTAACCAAACTTAGTGACAACATGCATACCCAGCTGAGCTGTACAGCTATATTTAAACTTATTTATCAATTTTCTATAGGCTATGTTTCCCCTTTTTTGTACTGTACTTGTTTTAATGATATCTTCAATGTGTCTGAGATGTTGTTTGTCCATCTGTCTGGTGAGCCAAACACAAATGTCCACTACATTAAAGATTTATTTTATTCTATTCTAATCCACCATGCTGCTTTTCAAGTAGCCTATATTTAGGATTCAGCTGAAAAACTCTAGCGCTCTTGAAAAACTCGTTTGGAAAATAATGGATAGGCTATCATATGATGTCGTGGTCTTATCGCCCTCTCACGGTGAATTGCACGGATGAATATTACATGATTTTGTGCTTCTTTGTCAATCGGACCTTCGTCAAAATGAAACGCCATTGTGTGACAAGTGTAAAAATAGCGGCCTGATTGAACATGCACTGAAATAACCGAACATAACCTGAACAAAACTTACCCCCTACCAGGTTAAGTACAGAGCCTATGTTACCATAGTTACTTACATAGCCTGATCATTTTTGAGCTTTCTGGAACTGAAATCCCAGGTTTACCGTTTACTCTGGGTTTACATATCCAGTTCAGTTCAGAGCCTATGTTACCATAGTTACTTACATAGCCTGATCATATTTGAGCGTTCTGGAACTGAAATCCCAGGTTTACCGCTAACTCTGTGTTAACATACCCAGTTAAGCCAGTAAACCTGCTTTCTGGAATACCCCTCAGGTCTGACTCACAGGTTGCCTACGTCATCATTAGTGTTGTCATCACCTACACAAAGTTAAAAAGTGAATAATACACGTGTAAAATGGCATTTGATATTACTAACAGATGGAGTATTGTCCAGGCCATGACAATGTCAGTGGTATTATCCTGACATTTATAGTGTTAGAATTTAGATAGAATTAATAGAATTTGGTGACTCATGATTGGGATTCGTTTCCAACTCTTGCATTGCGACATATGCTAACTTTGAAATCACTGGTCCAGCCATACCAATTACATTGATCAGAGATTCCTAACGTTACTTCCTACTTTGCCTAAACTTTACAAACTGACAATAAACAACAGCCAGGAAACAATGTATGTGGGTCTACATTAGCTGTAAATAAATTTCTGCATTTTTCCAACTGCATTTTTGATGTTTGCAGGTGTTGCTGCTACTGTTTATCACAATAACTTTCGGTTTCGTCTTCCCCTCTCGTCGCTGATTGGCCTGCCATTTTACTTGTTTGAGGGAAACAGTTATGAACTAAGATGTTCCAGACTAGGGCTGTGTCCCAAACCGCATACTTCCATCAGTACACTGCTAGTGTACACTGAGCCCTTATTTGCATTGTGCACACTTTTAGATTGTTAGTATTGTCCCAATTAATATCTGCACTATATACTTAAACTAAGTATTTGACGTGTGCAAGTAGGCAGACATAGCCTAGATCTCCCAGAAAGAAGATATAGGTGGGTGTGGTCAGGCTATTCATTTTCAGCATTGGTAGGCACTTTATAGTATGTGCGTGCATAAGAATTTCAAATTGATTCGTCAGTCGATTTAAATGAAAATCAATGTCTCCGTTCATTTAGACGCAGAATTATTGAGAGTGAAAGTAAAAATCGGACCAGCTTTTCCTACATTCCAACCAACCAACCAAACAGACGGGTGAAAACATAACCTCCTTGTTTACAGCGAATTATTTGGTTTGTCCTTTCTGGGCTACTGTAGCTAGAGGCCAGTGCAATATGTCAGACTCCATAGAGTGGGGTCTGCTTCATATAAAAGACTGAGCTAATTCTAAGCTTATGGAAAGACAACAATTCATATTTATACATAACATGCATGTATACAGTTTTGAATAATATTCAATATTTTCTTCCAACATATTAAATGCATCATGTGATTGTACGGGCTTATGCATTTTACTAAAACAATTAAATATCAAATTACAAATATACTGAAAACACTAAAAATATTCTAAATCTAATATGTTAATTCTCAATCTAATTTGACATTTACATTTATCATATTTGATATTGTTCTTCCACGTGTTTAACTTAGATCACTAACATACAACAAATACCATGCCATGACATGCTAAATATTATGGCAACACATGTACCTTTGAATGAACACAAACATACTATAATAATTTAAATAGTGCATCATACTGGTTTTCATACCTGGAGTTCCTTACTGTTAAAGTTAAATACTTAAGTACATAAGTATTTACAGGTATTCTGTGCTGAATCATTATTATATAATATTTCATTTGCTTTATTAAGGGATGATGTATTGATATTTCTGTTGTTATTGATCGTGGCTGCTTGCCACGAAGAGAATATATCTCAAGAGAATACACCTCAACCTCACAAAAGGATGTTTGTAGGTCTACATACTGGTTGGTGGTGAATGAGGATGGCATGTCGTAATGAAGTTAAAGTTAAATTGATTACTTACCTCCAGCTCTTCTTCTGCCCCTGCAGGTCTCACCATTCCCCAGGGAGAGGTAGGTATCCCCCAGGGGGAACCGGGGCCTGCTGGACCTCCAGGACCCTCTGGGCCGCCTGGCCCAGCTGGACCCCCCGGTCCCCCCGGTAACGGACTCCCTGGGCCGGGAGGAAATCCTGGACTCCCCGGACCTCCAGGACACGCCGGAGTCGGAAAACCCGGAATGCCAGGGTTGCCAGGGAAACCGGGTGGACCCGGCCTGCCAGGGCCCCCTGGAGATCAAGGTCTGAGCGGGGGAGAGGGGCCCGAGGGGCCAGTCGGTCCCTCAGGGCCTCCAGGACCCCCTGGGCTCCCCGGCATGGGCAAACCTGGGGGTCAGGGCCTGCCCGGGGCCCCGGGGATGAAAGGAGAGCCTGGACACAAGGGACTTCCAGGGCTCCCTGGCCTGCCAGGACCAAAGGGAGACAAAGGCATCGGGATGCCTGGGTTGCCTGGTCACAAGGGGCCTGCAGGACCACCGGGGCGCCCAGGACAAGGCGGTCTGCCAGGAATCGGAAAACCAGGAATGCCTGGAATGCCGGGGCCTCCAGGCGTGTCAGGAAAACCTGGACCTACCGGAGAGCCCGGACCCTCAGGGCCGCCTGGACAGGAGGGACCTCAGGGAATGCCCGGACCAGATGGAATTGGAAAACCAGGACTGGACGGCGCTCCAGGGCAACCAGGCCCACAGGGTGGCAAAGGACAACCAGGTCTGCCAGGGTTGCCAGGAAAACCGGGACTGCCAGGAATTGGCAAACCAGGATACCCCGGACCAAAGGGAGATAAGGGGCAGGGAGGCCAGCCAGGTGCCTTCGGGCCAAAGGGAGACAAAGGACCAGGAGGTGCGCCAGGACAACTAGGCCCGCCAGGACCAAACGGACCTCCTGGGCCGCCGGGTCGCATGGGGCCCCCAGGGGGCATAGGTGTACCTGGACAAAGAGGTGAAGGAGGACCTGTGGGACCGAAAGGTGAAATTGGACCCCTCGGAGAACCAGGACCCACAGGGTTGCCAGGTGAAGCTGGAGCCCCAGGAGAGGGAGGCGAGCCTGGGCCAAGAGGGCCGCCAGGGTCAGTGGGTCCCCAGGGCGAAGGAGGACAGAAGGGTCAGCAAGGACCTCCCGGTCAACCTGGTCTGCCCGGCCTGAAGGGTGAAGGAGGCGGCCCTGGTCCAGAGGGCCCTCAAGGACCAAAGGGAATTCCAGGAATCACTGGTCCCGGTGGCCCGATTGGACCTCCTGGACCTCCCGGACCTAAAGGAGAGGGAGGTCCACCGGGTCAACCTGGTCCTGCTGGAGAGGGGAACCCAGGTGTGGCAGGCCCAATCGGACCTCCAGGAAAAACAGGACCTTCGGGCCCACCTGGCCAACCTGGTCGAACCGGACTCCCCGGCCCTCCCGGTCCACCTGGAGCCTCGGCGCCCGTACCGGACCTGGAGGCCGTGCTGCCCGAGATGGGCCCGGCACTGGACGGTGTGAAGACCTACAAGGGCAAGGGCAAGTACGGCGGAACACCCCAGGTCATCGCCAGTGGGCTAGAGATGCCCGCCTTCACCGCCACCCTGACCACTCCCTTCCCGCCCGTTGGCACGCCTGTGGTGTTCGACAAGATCCTCTACAACGGCCGGCAGAACTACAACCCGCAGACGGGCGTGTTCACCTGTGACCTGCCCGGCATCTACTACTTCAGCTACCACGTGCACTGCAAGGGCACCAACGTGTGGGTGGGGCTGTACCGCAACGGGGAGCCCGTGATGTACACCTACGACGAGTACAAGAAGGGCATCCTAGATCAGGCGTCCGGCAGTGCCGTGGTGCCCCTGCAGCCTGGCGACGCGGTCCACATCGAGCTGCCCTCCGATCAGGCGGCTGGCCTCTACGCCGGCCAGTACGTCCACTCCTCCTTCTCCGGATTCCTGCTCTACCCGATGTAGAGAGAGAGAGAGAGAGAGAGAGAGAGAGAGGATGAGAGAGAGGTGAAAGAGAGGGAGGGAGGGGAGAAGTACTAAAGAAGAGAAAGAATAAGAAGGGCGAGAAAAGAGTGAATAGAAATGGGAAAGAGAGAAAGAAGAAAGAGAGAAAAGAGAAAGGACTTCATGTTTGTTTTTGATGTCATGCTGAGGCTCTGTGTAGCAGAAGAAAAGACTTGTGGGGCCTGTGAGGAAGATCATGGTGCATGTTAGTGTGTGTGTGTGTGTGTGTGTGTGTTTGTGAGAGAGAGAAGGAGAGACAGACAGAGAGAGTGTGTATGCGTGTAATAATGTAAAAGATAATGAGAGCATGTTTATAGAAGTATGAGTGAAAAACAGTGATCGCCGTGTGTGTGTGTGTGTGTGTGTGACAGAGAGGGAGAGAGAGCAAATGTATGTGCATGTGAATTTGTATGTGTATTTGTGTGTGTGTGTACAGTATGTGTGTGTGTGTCTGTCTGTCTGTCTGTACACTAATGGTACATTTATGTATTGCTATAATAATCTTACTGGGTACACCTGACTGTATTGCGTGTACCAAGTGTAGTGCTGTTTTGACATGAATTGTATTGCTATGAGCTCAGTACAGGGCTCCGAGAGTGCAAGCTATGGAACAAACCTACATTCATTTGGATTTACTCAAATGATTCTTTTGATATGAAATTGTCAAACCCATGTGTAACAACCCCTAAATCAGTGACTGATGTAGTCCCCTTTCTGAGACAAAAGCAGCTTTCAGAGATTGATTAATTTCCTGTCGTACCAGACTGGCAGCTGCCATCACACTGAGGCAACGAATGTAACTCCTGAAATAATGACTAATGTGATTATTCTAAAAAATTAATCTTAGTTTGGTTGGCGACAGGTGTGGGTAACTCGGCTTCAGAAATACAAAGTCCAACCGCATATGTGCCCCAGCCACTCATTAAACCGGCTGATTCTAAGTAGCAAAACTGTACAGCCAGGTATATCAACTAAAAACATAGGTATATCAACATAAACACCTGTGTTAAGGTATATCAACAGAAAACACCTGTGTTACTGTAAGTGCACAGGTACTTTATGAAGCCAGGGTTACCCACCTATGGTTGGCAATGACCAGAAGCCCAACATGATATAAAGTCATCTTTTATTGGACGTGATGATATGATTTGAATACTTATGTTGTTGTTTTTTTCATGTAATTAAACATGTTAATTGGTAAAACTCAGTTAAGTTTAGAGTGTGTGTTGAAGCATGCCCGTACCATTTGCATTTGTGAAAAAAAGAATTTGACATATATAGCAGCTCACTGAGGATTACAGCTGGGGCTTATGTGACATGGATCTAGCTCACATCTGGCAACAAATCAGGAAGGCAAAAGGAAGTTCAGGAAGTCTGTCACACACAGTGTCCACACACCACACACATACACACAGTGATACATATTTACAGAGGGAACATATGCAGTTCTAATAATGTAGATTTGTATTATGTCTCCCACAACCCGTCAGACACCGATCCCCACCCTCTGCCCTCAACTGACCCTGGTCTCATTCACATTCAGCAGGTCCATGGCAGTCTAGGAACTGACAGGAGCCAAGTTGGATCTGTCCCAGAATCCATTTGGCTGCTACAGTATCTATACTGATCTATACCATGTGCTACCACAGACTCATGATTTCATAACCAGTAGCACCAATATAGGGCAAACTCCAGGATTCTATGACCAGTAGAAGTAGAACAGGCCAAAGAGAGCCAGAATCCAGTCCGGAACCCAGATTCAGAACCCCGTCCATTCTGTCGGTGTCCACTGATCCAGCTAGTGCTTTCGCAGACCCTGGGGGTTCGGGCCAGTAGAACTTTTTCCTTTTTTCCCCCCTTTTCCTTCAAGTGGCCAACCCATTGAAAATGGTCTTCTGATTTTAAATGAAGTTAATATCTTTGGCTGGCTTTTGAGCAGTAGGTTTTGTGCCACCAGGCTATGGTCTACATAAGGGGTTTATCTTTGGTGCTAAACATAGTAAGATAGCATATTTTAAATTATACGCTATGTTTTACTTTCTTAATGTTATAATTGCAATGTTAAATTCTGTTTTTTTTTTTAAATAAAGTTGAATTACTTAAATGTACATGTTGATGTATTTCTCATAATTTAATATGTTGACTGACAATATACAAAAAAAAACACAGAACTGAATAAACAGCATTAGTGAACATCACAAAATATGTCTGTAAGAAGTGTAGGTGTTAGTAATTATAGTTCATTAGAAACTAGATGTACCGCATAGCGGTACAAAATATGACAGCCACTCAGTCCTGTACATCCATTCCGCGAACATAAATCACACTAACCAATTTGTCTCCATCTTCTACTCCATCCCCCACTCTGTGTGTGTGTGTGCGGGCCGCACAGAAAGTAGCCTACTGGCGCTGCGAAGGTGAATAGATTTGTAGTACTAGCCAAAAAATTCGTAGCATTGTTATAAAACCTTTAAAATCTCTAAACAATCACAAGTAGGGCAGTTCATCACAGTTCATCCATTGCAACTGGACTGATGAAAGGTCATGTACACCTGTAGGCTACATTGTATAGGGAAAGCTGAAGGTATCAGTTTTACTTTTATTTATTTATTATTTATTAATAAACAAAACAATCCCTGTCATTTCCATGCAGTTTTCAACAGCTATTAAGAAGAGAGGTCATGCCATGGATTTTTGTGAATGTTTCTTCTTCTACATACTGTATGCAAGATTTTCATCTTTAGTTCACATGATATTCAACTTTATTGTCAAAAATACCAATAGTCTAAAATGAAATGCAGTTTAACATCTAGCCAGTGGTACAAATAACTGACATGTCTAAAAGGGCCTTCATGAAATGCGTTGCTAGACTGTTCACATTTTAACAGGCCAAGTTGAGAGCTGCGTTATTGTTTGTGGCAACGTAGGCACCCGATAGAAATATTGTTTAATTTTGTGATTGAGATATTCACGCTCTGGCGTCCCCTTTGCGACATGTTCGCCCCCCAGTTTCAGAGCTATTCTAAATGCAAAAATGCATAGAGTGACTTAACAAACTAGATCCTAGAAACCTGTTAGTGTCGTGAACGAGGGGCTACAACTTCCCCTGAACACAGGCCTCAGATCCACCCAGGACACATGCAACAAAGTTTAATTTAGATTGTTATTTTATTTATTTATACAAAGGCACACAGGACTGGAGGTCAGCAGACTGATAGAAAATGGCACCACTAGGGGCAGTCACACACCCGGCTAACAGTCACCAGGCTAGGCAGATTGAACACCCCCCCCACACACAGTGCATTCACCCACAGGAGACACTTCAGGAGATCACAGCAATAATCACGCAATCCACACAAAAGGGGGGGGAATGGGGAAGCCCCCAACCTAGGCAGCAGCTGGTTCTGAAACACCCCCCAGTAGCCCACAAGTCCCCTCCCCACAGTCCCTTAGTAAAAATTGTCCGTACTGGTCGGCTGTCCCCACCGACCAGTATAAAAGAAACAGTCCAAGCTCGGGGCAGCCAAATACAATGTTCAGTCAATTTAGGCCACCAACCCAAGTTCACAGTCCAGCCTCCAGTAAGGACAGTGGGCCGCGTTGTGCAGTTCCGGCCTCAGCGAACGCTCCCTTGTCGACGGCTGCAGGCGTAGTGGTTCAGGCTCCGCCCCCACGGCTAAAGCGGAACAAACAAACAGTGGCTTAGTCGTCGCCTTCACCGAGCATTAGGCAGAGGTTACGAGCTAAATATCAAGCGATTAAGAAGAAGGACTTCCCTTTTAGAGAGCGCTGGAAAAGCTTTTTAGATCACGTGCTGTTCGTCGCAGGTCCAAGATGTTGATCGGATCACCCGTCGCTGTCCACACACCTCTCCCAATGTGTAGCCCCTCGTCAGCTGTTGGCCTCCTCCAGCAACACTTCCCCGCTGCAAAACAGCTGTAATCAGACACAAGCCGCTGTGCACCGCGGCTCTTCACACAGGTACAAATGCACAATATCGCAACAATCACATCCCTTTTTAAAATACTTAGCTCGCGTTGAATCATTGAGTCACCACGGCCGTCTGCCAGTAGGTCCACACAGCCAGCGGCGTCGCACGTCCCCAGTCAGCCGGCGATCCCTCCCTGCCATCATTTCAAAATGCCCTTTTTATGGAGAGGGCGAACCTATCCCTTTCCAGAGCTCATTTCAGACCCATCAAGCAATCGTACATCATTGGCAATTAGTCAGGTGTCCCACACGATCGCAGTTTAGTTCATCAACACAAAAGCAACAGTCCCATCGCGAGTCACCATACAGTCCATCATACACAAAATGGTCATTATATCAACGATCAGCCAGTAAACATTAAACAGGATATACACCATATAACATCAGTACCCAGTACTCAAGCCCAATACACCACTGTCCATAGCCACCCACGACATTAGCTCTCCTAAGCCCTATAAGCTAGGCCTATGACACAACATAAATTGTCACTAGGCTATGCTGGTAACCCAAATAAAATCTCCTTTGGGAACCAATGGCTTACAGCAGGGGTTTTCAACTGATTGTGAGCCAGGGGCCACCATTCTGACTAATTGCGTAACGCCAGGACCACCACTAAATAAAAAAACTGATTTCCACATTGCAACTACTGAATCCATGGTCAGGGACCACAAGCAATGTCCTCACGGACCACAAGTGGGCCGCGGACCACCGGTTGAAAACCCCTGGCTTACAGGATCAAACTGACTTAAGCTGCCACCTCTTGGCGAAAAGTTGTAATACATTTCACGCAGCTGTGTGAATCACAGAATGCGCAAATGAAGTGGCCACTTCTAAATGGGACCCACTGTACAGAAGCTGAAGCAAAGATTGTTAAGGCGGAGCAAGATACTTCGTCGTAGTTCATGTCTATGGCCGTGAAATGGGGATCGAATCCTGTCTGCATAAAGAGACGTGTCGATGACGTATTGATGAGCGTACATTGCAACCGGCCAAGCAGCGGCATTAAATAACCGGCGCACACCTGATCAGGTCGATTTTCTCCAGACTGGAATGCTCAAAAATACTAGAAAAATGTACCTGAAATGTTCAGAAGGGTTTGAGGATCATGAAAACATGCCCAAAATTCACATTCCTAACTCTATAGAACCAAGATCTTAGCATATGTGGTGAAATTCTGAGCTATGCCCATAGACTTCAATGGAGCAGTCGCTGCCTCTGCTCTGCATAAAGGGTGATTTTGACCCCCCCCCCTTGCGATCCGGGTTCCCGGAAGTGGCTCCTGATGAAACACCTTGCTCCGCCTTAACAATCTTTGGCTGAAGGTCTGTGGCTAAAGCAGCCATAATGAAAGTGTTATCATTGTTTGGATACTTTACATGCACATGCTTTTTAATTGCATAGACTACAATTACCAAGCTGGAATCAAGCACATCGATTTTCCTCTCACACCCTAAACACAAACTTCAAACAAACGAACAAGCGTCTCAGTCTCACGCATGTATAGCCATAGGCAAAACTGTATCAGACATAATGTTGGTAAATCATCCATCGCACAGAATGATTTTTGTAGCACATGCAACAGGTACAGCCCTGCCCTGGATACATACAGTCGGCATCTAGTCATAATCGTCGTTACCGCCCCCAGTTGCTGTGGTTACCGTGGCTGAAACGTCCCCAAGGGGGGAAATATTAGTTTCAATTGCATGTAATCTAATGGAGGTGCACCGGCTTGAGTAGACTACAGAAAACACCTAGAAAAATATTAAATCTTTTAGCAAACATCAATAAACGGCACAAACACGTTTGAACTGAGAGTTATCTGTGTGTCAACGAGGTTAAGGGTAACATTAAGTTCCCTCATTTTGCTAATTCCAGTTAAATGGCCAGAACTGTCTCCAGTGTACTCATTGTAGAACTGCTTTCAATGGCTGGACTGTGTAGCTCGGTTTGGCAAGCTAAGCCTTTTGCCGTAACACCACATACTCATAAGTTGCATCTTAATTTATTCTCACATGAATGCACATTCCCTACAATGTCTGTGGGAATAGTTTTAACAAGTAATGTGTACCAGTTGGTTATGTTATAACCCTCCGAGAATAAATAAAGGTTGAATGAATGAATGGATGTTACACTGACGATATAAAGTTAGCCAGTTAGAAACCTGATGCTACCATCATATATAGCTTCCAGAGAAATTTGTCGTCAACGTTGGGCAATCGAGGGTGAATTAGGTTGTTAGCATACACTGGGCAGTTAAGTGAACACAATTCCTTTAAATTATTGTGTTCAGAAACAAGCAGAACTCCAACTGAATGTAAAACGAATGTATAAAGTCTAAATGCTAGTGAGTTCTCCCATTGACTTCCATTGTGTGATGTTAGCATGCTTTCCCCCTCATGGGGGGCGGTAACCTTTCCGAACGTCTTAACCGACTGTTATGTATACACGGGTTTCCCGTTTACCAACAAAACTAGATGCGCGCGCAGCCGTGAGGCAGAAGACGCTTGGTGGCCGTCCACAACGTTATAAAATAGTCGGCTGCTGTAAGCTACAATCGGATTTTTTTGTATACCCCTGTTGTCTCAATGATAATAACATCTCATTTCAGACTATATTTCAAAGTTTGACGTTCATTTGGATTATTAATATAACATCGTATTTTGTCATTTTTGGCGAAGACATGCATTCCGTTAGGGATATTGAACATATTTAACATTCTCTAACCATCATGATTTCGAATTGGCGCAGTTTTCAGCACAAAAACTCATTTTATTCTTTTGCTCTTTTGCATTGCTCTATGCTGTTCTGTGGTGCTTTCTGCCTCTTGGTTGCGCACGCATGTTTTCGTGACGTTCCATAGAAATCCATGTATAGCCTATCTCTCAAAGTGCGCTCAAAACATTTGGTTTAAATGGAGATGTAGATCATCACGGGTGCGATTAAAGGGGTGATTAAAGCAGAATGATATTGTATTTTCATTTTTTACCAGGGGGGTGCAAGTCACAAATTAGTGACTATGGGCTAGGTTGATGTGGGCCCTCGAGACCAACTTATCATAAAAAAATTCTTCATCCTCAGTGCCACGGGGTGGGGGGAGTGGCCCCCGGAGACCAAACGAAATTTTTCCGTAAAAGTCTAGTGGGGCTACATACCCACCAAATTTCATGTGTCCCGGTGTTTCGGTGTCCCGGGTATCGTTGACCAAAGTCAGGAAGTAGATGACGAAAAAAAAAAATCTTTGACAATCCCCATAGAGTGGTGAAGTCCCGCCCCTTCCGTTTGCCTCCATGGGACCTATCTTTCAAAAAAATTTGAACGGCAGTCTATGGCGAAAAAGAAATTATTTTCTGGTCCTGGTTGACTTGTGCCTTGAATTACCCATATGATGTTTGTCAATTTTAAAGACAATTTTTCATGTAAAGACATTTGCAGTTTGTTTCGTAACTATTGAATTACAACATTGTGAAAGATCGTAATTCCAACGACTACAAACCCATCAGTCGCGCTAGTGACGTTAGCTCATTCACAGCCACACTAGATTGTACAAGCATACCAGCAACAGGTCTTAATTGGGCTTTCCTTGCCGAAGAAAATACCATGAGTCAGAGGATTAAACACATCAGGTAAGTTGTATTCGTCCATAGACTGTACATTACATACTGTTAAGTGACATAGCAGGCAGCAAGATGCAACCGTTAACTAGCATAACAGCTCTTATCGTTTCATCAGAGAATGTCTAATAAGGGGAGAACTGCCACTCTCGGAAAACTTCCGGTTTCTGAACTGGTTGCAGTTCCTTCTGTGGTTCCACATGAGGGCGCTCGTCCACGAGTGCAGAATGCATGGAGGTCTATGGAGCTGTACCCCTCAAAATCCACTTTTCTCGGGATATAATTTTTTTTCAAGTAATTTGAGTAGTGTATTCGAAAGGGGAGGCAAAGAAAATACACTTGGTTGAGTATTACATTTTTAATCAAGTCACTTAATTGTTCTAAAAAGCCTTTAAAATGTGTCAATGACGTCATTCATTAGCACAATGCTAGCGTGTTATGTGCAACAACGACCCAACTTGTAAGAAATCAAAAGGACATAAGTACTCGTTCATTCAACTTTTGACCTATAACCCATGTTGAAGTTATACAAACTACAATCAAATCTGAGATTTGTCAACGACAATCAGGTGAAAGAGACAAATTTAGCCGTCTAGCTCCACTGACTCCCATTCATTCTGCACTCATGGCGATTGCCCCCAGTGGAACTCTGGTGGAACTGCATCCAAAATTCGGTACAATGGGACTTAATACGGAGTGGCAAGGCTCTCCGTAGACGGGCTCTGGTTTCATTACGGTGGTGACGTACATCGTTCGAGACGAGAGATGTAGTCCACTGAGTGGATTCGCACAAAACCAACATAACTTTTGAAGTCTATCAAACAGTACTTTCTTGACGTGAAAAAATATCTTTTAAATTCACACACATCATATGTGAAATGTGTGGCACAATTCAAACTGGACCAAAAAATAATTGTTATCTCTCCATTAACTCCCGTTCATAATTTATTGAAAGATAGGTCCCATGGACCGGAAGTAGAAGGGGCGGGACTTCACCACTCATGGATTTCTATGGAACGTCACGAAAACATGCGTGCGCAACCAAGAGGCAGAAAGCACTATAGACTTCAGCTCTGCATTCAACACCATAATACCACAACAACTCATCAGCAAACTTGACAAACTGGGACTCAGCACCTACCTCTGCAACTGGCTACTGGACTTCCTCTGTCAGAGGCCTCAAGTAGTACGTGTTGGCAACAATACCTCAAGCAGCATCACACTGAGCACAGGGGCCCCCCAAGGCTGCGTGCTCAGTCCGCTGCTCTTCACCCTGCTGACGCATGACTGCACTGCAACCTACAGCAACAATCACATAGTGAAATTTGCTGACGACACAACTCTGGTGGGTCTCATCACCAAGGGCGACGAGACCCAATACAGGTTGGAGGTCGACCATCTGACCACGTGGTGCAGGGACAACAACCTCCTGCTGAACGTCAGCAAGACCAAAGAGATTGTTGTTGACTTCCGGAGAGGTCACACCCAACACCTGCCACTGACCATCGACGGTGCTGTGGTGGAGAGAGCGAGCAGCACCAAATTCCTGGGGGTGCACATCAGCGAAGACCTCTCCTGGACCACCAACACTGCATCACTGGCGAAGAGAGCTCAGCGCCGCCTGTACTTCCTGCGGAAACTCAGGCGAGCAAGTGCTCCACCAGCCATCATGACCACATTCTACCGAGGCACCATTGAGAGCATCCTCTCCAGCTGTATCGCTGTGTGGGGCGGAAGCTGCACTGAATACAACAGGAAAGCCCTGCAGCGCATAGTGAACACAGCTGGAAGGATTATTGGTGCTTCACTCCCCTCCCTGAAGGACATTTACACCACCCACCTCACCCGCAAGGCGACCAAAATTGTGAGTGATGCAAGTCACCCCGCTCACAATCTGTTCGATCTACTGCCCTCTGGGAAGAGGTACAGAAGCCTGCGCTCCCGCACTACCAGACTCACCAACAGCTTCATACACCAAGCTGTAAGGATGCTGAACTCTCTCCCTCCTCTCCCCCCTCCACCCTCAGCTACATAACATCCTGGACATTGGACCCACAATGGCCGCGTGCACTACTCCACTTGCACACTTGCACACTTGTACACTTTACAACTTGTTGTTGTCCTGAAAACACAACACATCTGCTGCTCTTACATAACTTGCACCACTATGTCACTTTCTTTCTTACTTAGGTCAAACAGAACTACACAAGCCTTTTATTGGCCTGACTTTGCACTAGTATTTTATTGACTGTCTATGCACAATTTCAACCAAATTTTGCTGCTCTTATTTTTTTCATTATTA
>NC_055958.1:32493015-32503015 GCF_018492685.1 Alosa sapidissima | reverse complement strand
CACATACATTGCAGAGGACTTTATTTTTATCAACACTTTATTTTTATCAACACCATCAAGCCATTTTTGAAAAATAAATGTTCCAATCAATGATCTAGGCTGCACATTTTCTTCTCTCTCCTTAATTTTACAGTCTAATGGTTACTGACTACAACTGCTCGGTCAAAGGCTATACAGAATCGATTAATCTGCGTTAATTTTTTTAATCAGTTATTTTTTCTCAAATTAATTAATCAAAATGAATCAGTTATTTTGACAGCCCTATTAAAACATAATGAATCTCAACTACAAGTATAAAAACATCATTACTCTCCATCAATAAGCAATTCCTTCAGTTACTATCAGTGATTCTAATCTGATCGGCCTAGGCTTTGTGTCAAATTCAGGTAATTGTTCCTCACGGTTGTCAGACTGTGGGGTTGGTTATTCTATGGAGGGATTGTGTGCAAGCTCAGAAACAAACTGTTCTCAATTGAGCATGTACTCTTGAGAGTAACATGATTGTAATTAGATAAAATAGTCAGAAAGAATACCATAAACAGAAAGCCTTGTGTTCTACCACGAGTGACGGTGAATTGCACAGGGCAGTGGTCAGGATCGTCGTCTGAGAACAGGGGAGAAAAGAATGCACAGAGGAGTCCAACCATGGGAGAGTGTGAGTGCCCAGACCATGGGAGAGTGTGAGTGCCCAGACCATGGGAGAGTGTGAGTGTCCAGTGTCATCAGAATGACAAGCCCTTGTGCAGTTGTTTACAAACAAGTCAAAATGCTTAGCCATGTTGTCAGTAATGCAATAATCACATTATGAGCGTGGAAGGAAGGGAGGGGCATGATTTGACTGCCTGTTGAGCTCAAATAGCCAATCAACAACCATTCTCCAGTATTGCTTACTACTGAACCCATGGGTCACACTAGCCTGGGTGTTCCCATGCTGCCTTGCGCGCGATTTGATTCACGCTGCTAAGGCAGCCTGGAGACCATGGAGCAAATTTTCGCCTGAGATAGGGGACCAATCACAGAACAAGGGGGAAAGCAAGACGATGATGAGCTATGCACAGACACATTTGATAGACATCCGTGGCACCCAATAAACGGATCTGGGCATTTTTTTCAAATACGAGAAAATTAACGTTTGGTTCCCAGACCACGTCTCATTAGTTCTGTTTGCTAAACCACATAATTTACAAATGGCAGCGTGTCTGCGATTAGGCCAGCCAGTCTATCCTCCAACATTATTCGAGAGGCTATTGCATATTTAAAGGAACCGTATGTAAGAAATGTAATTCAATTAATCATAAAATGGCCCTGATTTGTCACTAGACATTAGGAAATCATGCTGCAGCCCTCAACTGATGTTGATGTTTACATATTTGTGTTTTAGCTTGATCCGCCACCCTCCACCTATCTAGTAATCACAAAGTCAGTAGTGTTTCGGCATATGGGTTGCCAGCTCTGCTCTAGTTACCACATCTGCGGTGTACACCGCTCTACAGTATTTTGAAAGTGATTGTAGTACCAGTTTTGGCCAAAATCCTACGGTTCCTTTAAGATATTTAAGCCTACTCAAACAACTTTATTAAAAAGCACCCATCAAACATAATTTAATCCCAACATGCACTTGCTCAAGTGGGCTCAAAATGTGGAATAACTCTGCAGATTAGTAGACTT
This sequence comes from Alosa sapidissima, assembly GCF_018492685.1. Taxonomy (NCBI): domain Eukaryota; kingdom Metazoa; phylum Chordata; class Actinopteri; order Clupeiformes; family Clupeidae; genus Alosa; species Alosa sapidissima. The sequence goes on along the minus strand of NC_055958.1, from coordinate 32,501,347 downwards.
TAGGTGACTTGACTAACACTGCTCTAGTGGTGGCATGTCCCATGAAAAAGTCACTGAGCTCAAAGACCACTGAAGAAAGTTATCAGCGCTTGTGTGGCAGTGCAGTTGCGCAGTGCTCCCTATGCCACGTACGGGTCGACGTAGACAACCCGAGAGACTTCCGGATGTGCAGTAGCGGTAGCGGCTCCGTGTTTCAATTTTGGGTGCGAGGGTTTCGCCGAGTCGGTCCTGCCTTCATAGCCGAAATTACTGCGGGGTCGAGTCCACTGAAGTGTCAGGTAAGTCAAGCAGGGAACAAACCGGCACAGTTCTACTCAACGTCTAAGGCGATACTACAAAGGGTTGAGCATCCTGAAAGTGGGTTACTAACTAACTAGCTAGCATGCTATGTTGCTAGTCATGTTAGCACGCAGAAGTGGGACAAGCGTCAAATGGCCTTAACACCGACTGTCAAGCGCGTAACACTTAACGTCACCTATACAAATCGTAAAACGAACTGTAGTCTGTTGCATATGTATCGTATGCTAAATTAACTTAAACATTAATTGTCTGAGTTAACATTTGAAGCCGGTAAAAGTGCTAAGATGAACTGTATTTTCATGGCAGGAAGTCGTATTCGTAGAGGTAATTGGAAATGGCTTTGGTTTCGGGTGGATCATTATTTGGCAAGCCCAAACTTCCTGTTGGTGACACAGTGAAATGGCTTGTGAACCAGTTAGGCTAAATGCTAGCGTTTACTTTAATATTTAAATGGTAGCATGGTAACACTCGATTTTAATAGGTTGGGTATTTACTGTGGACAGGCCTGGGGATTGCGGGTCCTGTACGTGAAAAACTGACTGTAGGGCGTCGGCCAGAACTGATGCTGTGACATTTTGGGAATTCCGTGTTGGTCCGCTAGCTGACTAGCTGTAATGCTAGCCATATGGAATCTGTGCCACTTAGCTCAGGAATGCTACATTAGCTAATGTCAGCTAGCTTTGCCCTGCTGGAAACCTCGCCCAGTCCAGCTACGCAGCGTATGTTTACGCAAATATGTGTGCATACAAGCTAGCTGTTGGACACGACAAGATAACTGTTTGCTTGCGTAGGGGAATTCCTTTCATTGAAGCCACCCAATCACCCAAACCTGATCCACACGTAACTACGCAGTTTTTTGTTTTTTGTTTGGCGAATAAGTCCTTGCCAGTGCCGCAGTTGGCGATTGCAGTGCTTTCGTGGGGCAGTTGGCAGCTTTGACAGATTTTGATTTGAGGTAGAGTGATTGTAACAACCACCGGTTGCTTGTTTGCATAATCTGTAAAAGCCTTTTCCCCGTAGATGTTCAAGATCAAACATATGTAAAACACAGAGAGAGTGACAGCTAGACATTATCTTACATTCTTACAAATTCAATCAGGTACATTAGCTTCCTGTTTGCTGTTTCAGCATACCTGTCTAAGGATAAAGGTTGTGACACACATGCAGAGTCCTTCCAGATCATCTTGTCCCCCATGCCCTTCAGACTTTGACTGCTGTGTGTAGTTGACCTGTCAGAGGATCAGAATGGTGTATCACACAGCAGCAATGGAATTAATGAATTAATGAATGAATGAAAGGGGAAGTTACCTGGACTATTTAAGCACTAGAAACCTAGTGCTTAAATAGTCTATAGGGTCTAGTAGGTCCCAGAATATTCTTGTCTGGAAATGTATTTCAAAGACTGATCTGTTCCAACTAGCCTACTGGTAGTTCATAATGGTTTGTGTTCATGGTGGCATTGCTCTGCCTCCACAGACTGGAGAGAGGAACTGGAAGGACTTGTGGTGTGGAGCAACACCGCCTCTTCTGTGTTTTGCTTTACTGACACCATATGGAAACTAAAGAAGCCTTTTAAAACTACACTGAAGTACGCCTATGGGCTAATGATTGCACAGTAGCACTGTGGGCCTGGTTAAAGTACGCCTATGGGCTAATGATGGCACAATAGCTCTGTGGGCCTGGTTAAAGTACGCCTATGGGCTAATGATGGCACAATAGCTCTGTGGGCCTGGTTAAAGTACGCCTATGGGCTAATGATGGCACAATAGCTCTGTGGGCCTGGTTAAGGTACGCCTATGGGCTAATGATGGCACAATAGCTCTGTGGGCCTTGTTTGGATTGCCCAAGACTTGTATTGCTGTTTCTCATTCATTTGTCTCTACATTTCCCTTCATCCCTCTCTTTCTCTTTTCCTGCCTCCTACACTATCCCTCCTCTTTTCTTCTCCTCTAATGCCTCCTCTTTATTCTCTACCTCCCTCTCCTCTGTCTCTCTCTATTCTCCTCCCTCTCTTCCCCTCCAAAATCCCATTCTCTTCTCTTTTCTCTTCTCTTTTCCTCTCTCTCTCTCTCTCTCTCTCTCTCTCTCTCTCTCCCCACTCTCTCCCTCCCCACTCTCTCTCTCTCTCCCCACTCTCTTTCTCTCTCTCTCTCTCTCTCTCTCTCTCCACTCTCTCTCTCCCTCCCCACTCTCTCTCTCTTTCTCTCCCCTCTTCCTCCCAGCAGTATGAATGGGCAGCTGGACCTAAGTGGGAAGCTGATCATCAAAGCTCAGCTGGGTGATGACATCAGGCGGATCCCCATCCATAATGAGGACATCACCTACGACGAGCTGCTCCTGATGATGCAGCGCGTCTTCCGGGGGCAGCTGCAGAGCAACGACGAGGTCACCATCAAGTACAAGGACGAAGGTAGGCTCACATGCATACTATGCTGTCACAGGAGACCAGACTAATGCACCCTGTTACTGTACTGTCACAGGAGACCAGACCAACAAACATGCACCCTGTTACTATGCATATAATCATAATATTACATTAGACCACACCATCAAGTACAAGGACGAAGGTAGCCTCACATGCATACCATGCTGTCACAGGAGACCAGACTAATGCACCCTGTTACTGTACTGTCACAGGAGACCAGACCAACAAACATGCACCCTGTTACTATGCATATAATCATGCATAGTAACTTATGCTTTTTATGAATTTGCTTTGGTCTCAATGTGTATGACATACAATAATTAAAATACATACAATAACATGATAAATAGACAACATGTTCGGCCGAGACAGAAACCCATAAGTAAGTATAGCAAGACACTGAGTTTACAAACAAATGTTGTAAACTCAACATTTTGAAAATGTGTCATGTTTTTTGGTGTTGATGGTCGAATTTCAAACCTGCTCTGCACCCAAAAGAATTCTGCACCCAAAAGAAGTCATCTGTATTGTGCTGTACCTAAGTGGTTCAGTATGAATGTGTGTGTTGTCATCTGTATTGTGCTGGGTCAGGGCAGGGCCCAGCTGAGCTCTAAAGAGCCATCCAGCCAACTCTGCCCTGCTGCAGATTACCCCCCTGTTTGGCATCTGGGACATCTCCTTGTCTCCCTCCCTCATCCCTGGCTGTCACCCCCCCCCCCCCCCCCGCCCCCCCTTCTCTCTCACTCATGTCAGTCCTCTGTCTGTCCCCAGTGATGGCCTCTCCTCTGTCTGACCCAGAGAGACAAGCCAAAGAATATTAAAATCTCAAACACACACACACACACGCCCGGCCACCTCGTACCGAGTATGAATATTAAAATCTCAAACACACACACACACACACACACACACACACACATGTTGGGTCTCATGCCTAGTATGAATTGGGTCATCATAAATAGGATGTGTAGAAAAACTCCTGTGTGGTGAGATTTATTATGTTGGATTATTCTTCACTGGATGACTTTATATCCAATAATAAACACGAGGGCTTTGTCTATGTTACTGTTTCTGTTTGTTATTATGTAGTCTTGTTTTGATTGGTTTTAATTTTTTTAATCATTTCGTTCTTTATTCTCTCCCTGTTTGTGTAGATGATGATCTCATCACCATATTCGACAGTTCCGATCTCTCCTTTGCAATCCAGTGCAGCAGAATACTCAAACTCACTCTGTTTGGTAAGAATGCTCAAACTCACTCTGTTTGGTAAGAATAGCATACCGTAAAACTTCAAATAATAGCCCGGGCTTTTATTTTCACAAATCGCTGAACTGCACCGGCTAGAATTTGAAACAGGTGTCTATGTGGGACAGGCTTTAATTCCCTTCACACAAAACTTTTCCTCTGAAAAGATGGGAAATATTATTGAATTAATTATTTCAAACACACCGAATGCCTAGCCATGTTACTAGGTTATCCGATGATGGGCTTCAATTACGGATCATTCATTTGGTGTTGAGGTGGGGGGGGGGGGGGGGCAAACATAATTTACAAAGAGATCGCACCACACTGAAAGCTAATATTTTGTCACTAGCATCTGTCCTCTGTGAAATACAGTTGCATTTTTAGCCCTGACCAAAATCGTTCAGGAATTCTTTAAGCAAAAGTGTGCTGACTACTTCCTGTGAGTTAATTAATCTGGATTACACGCTGACTACTTCCTGTGAGTTAATTCATCTGGATTACACGCTGACTACTTCCTGTGAGTTAATTCATCTGGGTTATACGCTGACTTCTTCCTGTGAGTTAATTAATCTGGGTTACGCGCTGACTACTTCCTGTGAGTTAATTCATCTGGGTTACACGCTTATTGGGCTACTTCCTCAGAGTTGCCCCATCTGGGTGCCACGTAGCTGGACTGCTGCGCTGGTGCCAGGCCTGGGCTGGGCCTGTGGTGGTGTGGTCGTCCTGCAAGCCTGTAGTTATGCGGCTCAGTCTCACTCTTCTCCTCCAACACCAGAGGGCGCTGTGCTCACGTGGTTAACTGTGCGCCTGGACAATCTGTGGAGCAGTTAATCTCGGGTCACACCAGGACACGGTGTTACAATACACGTTCATTTCTACATTAGCACTTGTTCGTTTTGTACACACTTTTATCCGAAGTGACTTACAGAGTGAGGGATAACATTCAAGCTCCTGTGCAGAGCAGCCCTTAGGGAACAGCAACACATGACACTACCACGGGATGAGTGCAGGACTTGAAGGTACTACAGTATTTCCCACAGAATTGAATTCTATTTGTGGTGGTAGGTTTGCAGAATTAACTTGAATGCAACAGTTTTTAACAAATTAGTGCAGCGTGATTATGATTCTAACCAGATTTAAGCACAATTTAGTACAACCAGGAAAATCATTGTGTGGTGGTCAATGTTGAGCCGGTGGGCCGCCACAAATAAGTCAATGTATGGGAAACGCTGTACTAGTTCAGTATTTTTACAAAGATAGTGGGAGAAGGAGGTGGAGATGGAACTAAACGCTGTGTGTGTGTGTGTGTGGTGAGTTTTTCTTTAGCAACAGAAGAGACTTGTAGTTTTTGAGCATTCTCAATCAGACCTCTTAATGACTTATTGCAGCCTCTCAGTAGAGTAGATAATATGGGCAGAATGTTTGTGTGTGTGTGTGTTTGAACGTGGTGCCGTCTGGGCCTATAAGTATATGCATATTTATGTGTGTGCTGGGTACATTCCATGAGTGTGCAGTAGTGATAAACCTGGCAAAGTAAGAGTAAGTGGCAAACCTCCTAATACAAGCACCTGATGCTTCCTTCTTCCATCAAAACAAACATGCAGAGCTCAGCTTTTAGCAGAGTTACCACTTACTGACCTAAGGCTTGGCACTAAACCACATACTTGGAATACTCACGTGGGTGTGTGTGTGTGTGTGTGTGTTTTAGAGATGCAGGGTGGTTCTGCCCATGGTGGAGACGATGTAATTTCCTGCACTCTGTTTTCAATTAGTCCCCTCCCTCAGCAGTGAGAGAGAGAGAGAGAGAGATGAGGAAAGAGAGGACAGGGAGCAAAAGAGAGAGAATAGAGTTGAGGAGGTAAAGAAGACGAGAAGGGGTTGGAAGAAGAGGTGGAGGGGAGAGATGTGTTGCTAGGCCACGTTTAATTGGTGTGACCCACGGCTGGTATGTGTGTGTGTGTCACGTGTGTGTGTGTGTCCCAAACATGTGTGATGACTAGACAGAGGACTCCAGTTTTCCTGTGTGTGTGTGCGTGTATTCTTGGATTGCTGGGTCGTGTGTGTGTGTGTGTGTGTGTGTGTGTGTGTGTGTGTGTGTGTGAGAGAGAGAGAGAGAGAGTCTTTTATTTTTCTGTCTGTTTGAGATGAGTCGTTGCCAGGCACTGACCATGTCTCAGAGGTTTGTACCGTGTGTGTGTGTGTGTGAGAGAGAGCGTGTGAGCGAGCCAGGCAGCCCTGGCTGCAGGCTATAGTGATGTATTGGGGTTAGAGGCAGGGCAGACTTATTTGTCTGGTCTCACATAGATTCACATTTCCCTCACGGGTTCAAAAAAGTATATATACTTATACTTACTTATACATGCACCCCTCCACCACACACACACACACACACACACACACTCTCACACTCCACCACCACCACGTCTCTCTGAAGCCCTATTCACACAGAGATCCCACAATAATTCACACAACAGCAGACGGCATTATGCTGCGGTCTCCTTATCTAAACAGAGAATACCAACCTTGCGGACCAAGACACGCGTCACATTTCGTTCATATACAAACTAATATATTTCAGTTATGTTGTTTTCATAATTGTTGAAAGCCATGATTGATGATTAATCAATTAATTTGATTAACATGGAGACATTGACACACATGCTTACACACACAGACATGTTTACACACACACACACACACACACATGCACACACACACACACACACACATACATGCTTACTCATACTCACACACATGCTTACACACACACACCCTTACACACACACCCTTACACACATGCTTACACACATGCTTACACACACACACACACACGCGCACACACACACACGCGCACACACACACACATGCTTACACACACACACGCGCACACACACACACATGCTTACACACACACACATGCTTACACACACACACACACATGCTCACACATGCTTACACATACATGCACACATGCTTACTCATACTCACACACATGCAAACATACACACACATGCTCACACATGCTTACATATACATGCACACATGCTTAATCATACTCACACACATACATACATACACACACACACACACACATGCTTAATCATACTCACACACATACATACACACACACATGCTTAATCATACTCACACACATACATACACACACACACACATGCTTACTCATACTCACACACACACACGCATGCTTACACACATGCTTACACACACACATGCTCACACACACGCACACATGCTCACACATGCTCACACATACATGCACACATAATTACTCATACACACACACACACACACGCTTACACACATGCTTACACACACACAGGGCCAGATGTACTAACGCTTTTGCGCCCACTTCAGGCGTATTTGTTTCGCAATGTGCGTGTAAAATCATTGCGAGGTATGTACAAACAGGCCGCAATGATGTAAAAGCGCAAACTGCCTGTCGCGGGAGCTGAAAGTGGCAGATTGCGTTTGTCATGTCATGCATATGCATTCATGGGAGGATCCAGGGGAAAGTTTAGCGTAAAATCCAGGATCCAGGGAGTTTAGCGTAAAAAGATGGGAGGGGAAGAGTAAAGAGCGCCTAATTATGTATTCCGCGGTATGTACAAAGACTGCTCCTGAAAGCGCACGTCTAGTCTGCGCCTAAATACTTCCGCCTTGTAAAAGCAGGTGTTAATCCAAATTGCAGTTCAATGCGTCAATAAGAGAACTTTTCAAAGACAACAGAATCGCTATTTAGAGCACCAGTTTTTGTGGTGAAAGTATTTGTACTACCAAAAGCAACCTTAACTTTCGTTGGCCTTTCGAATGTCTTACTTTCACTTTCACGTCATTCACTTAAACTTTCCTACTTGCTAGATTTGACCAATCTTCCATAGCTTGTTTACATCTTATCATGTATGGTATTATTTCATGGTCGCTAAACGTTTGATTCTTTTTAATGTTGTCATCAGTTAACTGCGCTTGTATGTAGGCGCTGCCATTCAGTTGTGGACGTTCGTAAATTGCGTTTATGGGCGGAGAAAAGCAGAGAAAGGTGCAGTTTACACTAAGGATTGAACGATTGATAAATACGACTGAAACTGCGGTGTGTCCATGACGCTGATAACGCTACGTTCGCAAATGTACGTACATCTGGCCCACAGTGTTTCCTCTACGTTTATTTCAGCATGGCGGCCCCCCACGGTTTAATTAAACCTGCCACGGTATCAGAATCAGGGCAGACGCACATTTACTTTTTAAATAATCCTGCGACATATCCTCCCTTGCTGGCTGCCGTTCACATTGCAATTTAACAATAAGTAGCCTAAACTAGTCAGAGGTTATTATGGCCCGTCCAGT
>NC_055958.1:32483015-32488015 GCF_018492685.1 Alosa sapidissima | reverse complement strand
GCCCCCCGAACCGCAAAAAAAACAGTTTTTCCTAAATAACTACCTGAACCGTGGCACTGAGGATGAAGAATCTTTTATGGTATGTTGGTCTCAAGGGCCCACATCAACCTGGCTCATAATCACTCATTTGTGATTTGCACCCCCACCCGCCCGGTAAAAAATGAAAATGCAATATTATTCTGCTTTAATCGCCCCTATCTTCAGTTAAGATGTTCAGAACTGCACCAAATTGTATGTGTATGATTGACCTGGCATTCTCTGGGGGTATGCCAAGTTTAGAAGAATTTCATCCATGGGGGGTTTAAAAAAATTAGGTTATGTGTACATTTAGTGACTGTACACTCATTGGCCTGTAAATGGTGGTGCACACATGCACACACACAGGCACCCACATACTATCGGTATTAGAACGGCCGATACATAATTACAAATTCAGTAGGATTAAAAGAAAGCCAAAATAAATATTCATCATCATCATCATGGCTGCATTTTCAGTATTGGCGATAAGTAGTCGTTTGTCCACTAGATGGCGCATCGTTGCAGTGAGACGTAATTTTGTTGGAAGTTAAAAGTGGGTTGGAAAAACAATGGACGCTTCCTACAAGGACTGTAATTTACCGCAGCGAACATCTAATAAGGATAGGACGATGTTCACATGAAGTGTAATTTCCATTTCTTTTTGAAGCCGAAATAAATCTGAGGATGTTTATCGGACATGCTTGGTTTTTACTGCAGGTACGTTAATCTTGTAATATCAATAAGGACCTAGGTAATGTTACCGTTAGCGTTGGTTGAGTGATTGAGGCCCATTTGATTGATTGCATTTGTAGAAAACTATAAATGCGGTTATACCAAGCAAATTGATAGCAGCACTGTTTGTATCTTTCGACTGTCATTTATTGCACGTGCTACAAAATCATTCTGTGCAATGGAAGATTTACCAACGTTACACCGGTCTGATACAGTTTTGCCTATACATGCGTGAGACTGAGACGCCTGTTTATTTTGTTTTAAGTGCGTGCAGGGTGTGAGAGGGGAATCGATGTGCTTTGATTACAGCTTGGTAGTTGTAGTCTGTGAAATTAAAAAGCACGTGTGTGTGAAGTATCCAAACAATGACACCTTCATTTCATTATGGCTGCTTTAGCAACACACCTTAAGCTACTGTGTAGTGGCTCCCATTTAGAAGTGGCTACTTCATTCGCGCTTTCCTTGACTCATGGAGCTGCGTGGATGTTATTACAACTTTTCGCCACGATATGGCAGTTTAAGTCCGCTTGATACTGTAAGGCTGTTGGTTTCCAAAGGAGATTTTATTTGTGTCGCCAGCATAGCCTATTGACAATTTATGTTGTAAATAGGCCTACCTTATAATCCTACCTGTAGCTTAGGGAAGCTAACAGCTTTCTATTAGGATCTAGTTTGTTAGTTACCGTTTTGTCATAACTCCCTGATGCATTTTTGCATTTAGAATAGCCAGAGCGTGTATATCTCAATCGGAAAATTAAACAATATCGGGTGCCTATGGACTAGGCTGGGTGAACCCAGCCTGATCTGCCCGCTATTTATTTTTTGATTTCTTAAAAGATTGAGCTTGGTCTGATGAAAGCCAGACTAGCCATGGACCTCAGTTACACAATGCAAGGGAACATGAATCAGCCTATATTTGCACGAACAATAACGGACAAAAGCTCTTCAACTTTGGCCCGTTAAAATGTGAATGAACAGTCTAGCTACGCATTTCATCAATGCCCATTTGGACATGTCAGTTATTTGCACCACTGGTTAGATGTAAAACAGCATTTCATTTCAGACTACTGTTACTTAATTTGTGCATTAACAATAACGTTTCAGACTACTGTTACTTAATTTGTGCATTGACAATAAAGTATTACATGAACTAAAGATGACTAAAATCTTATGTAAAAGAAGAAACATTCACAAAAAATCCATCCATCCAAAAATGACCTTTGTTTTTGATAGCTGTTGAAAACGGCATGGAACTGACAGAGATGTTTTTGTTTATAAATAAATAAATAAATAAATAAATAAATAAATAAATAAATAAATAACATTATGCTGATACCTTTTGCTTTTCCCAAATACAATGTAGCCTACAGTGTAAGTGACCTTTCATCAATCCAGTTGCAATGGATGAACTGTGATGAACTGCCCTACTTGTGATTGTTTAGAGATTTTAAAGGTTTTATAACAATGCTACATCTTCTTTGGCTATTCTACAATCTATTCACCTTTTCAGCACCAGTAGGCTACTTTCTGTGCAGCCGCACACACACACTCAGGCATGCCAAACAAGCATACACAAAAGTTTCAAGAGTGGGGGATGGAGTAAAATATGGAGACAAATTGAAGTGTGATTTATTTTCGCGGAACGGATGTACAGGACTGAGCAGCGGTCATATTTTGTACCGCTATGCGGTACATCTAGTTATATTTCTATTCTAATGCATTTGTTATGTTGTTTACTTTTTTGTCTTATTATGACCGCCGCGCAGCGAAGCCACCAAACAAATATCAATCCCAATGTCCTATTGCAGTGACAGGGACACTGTACTGCAGGAGATGTTTTCCTTTGCATGAATGTTAAATTGAGGTCCTGACCTTGTTAAAGATCCCATGGCATTTATCGCAAAAGAGTACATGGTTCCCTGTTTTGCTTTATTTATGTACACATACATAAAGACACACACATGCGCGCACACACACACACAAACACATACACACACACATAAACACACACACACACACACTACACATGCACACACACATACATGCACACACACAACACGCACAAACACGCACAAAAAAACACACACACATGCACCCACACATACAAACACACATGCACCCACACATACAAACACACATGCACCCACACATACAAACACCCCTACATACACACACACACACACACACACATGCACCCACACATACAAACACACCTACATACACAAACACACACACACACACACACACAAAAACACACAAAAAACACATATACACAAAAACAAATATACACAAAAACAACCACACACTCTGCACACACTCAATTACAAACACACAAAAAAGGAACAAAGTAGGAAATTAACACAATTTGACAAGCGTGACTTATTTTTCTGGAAAAAATGTGCTGGACTGGGCGGCGGTCATATTATGTACCGCTATGCGGTACATCTAGTTTCCAGTAATGTTTTTGTGCGTTTTTATTTTGAAACCGTTCCTACCGCGAGCTACTAAGCAGAACAAAATAATGCATAGACGTGAACATAGCGAAATGAAATAACACGGAATGGTCATTGTATTGTTTTTTTCCCCCTCTTGGCATGCATGCTGGACGTGACATTGAGGGTGTGGCTGCATCGCCGATTCTACATTTGATTTCAAAGTTCGAGATAGTGATTCGATTGAGAAGATTTTTGACTTAAAACCGAGATCATGACACCCCTAGTCTGTTGTGTAATTCTGCACTTCCATTAAGGTCCTATGATAAGTAATGAATTGTCTAATAAGTTTTCTCTCTCACTCTTGTGTGTGTGCGTACATGGCGTGTGTGTGTGTGTACATGTGTGTACATATGGTGTGTGTGTGTGTGTGTACATGTGTGTACATATGGTGTGTGTGTGTGTACATGTGTGTACATATGGTGTGTGTGTGTGTACATGTGTGTACATATGGTGTGTGTGTGTGTGTACATGTGTGTACATATGGTGTGTGTGTACGCATGGTGTGTGTGTACGCATGTGTGTGTGTACATATGGCGTGCGTGCGTGTGTGTGTGTGTGCACATCCATAGTGTGTGTAGGTGATAAGGTGTGTGTGGAGCCAGTGAAAGCCCCAGTGAGTGCTGCAAGCATGTCTGCGTTCGACCCACTCAAGAACCAGGACGAGGTCAGCAAGAACGTCATCTCCGCCTTTGGCCTGTCTGAGGAACCCAGCGCAGGTACACACACACACACACACACACACACTCACACATACATACACACATGAAAATGAACAAATACACAATCAAAGACATTTGACATTTTAATGACATTTGGCCCCTCCTTCTCCCTTCTCCTTCTCTCCCTTTCTTTTCTCTCTCCCTCTCTCTCCCTTTCTCTCCCTCTCTCTCTCTCTCTCTCTCTCTCTCCCTCCCTCCTCCTTTCCTTCTCTCTCTCAGTTCCTGCTGCTGTAGCTGCTCAAGCAGAGGAACGTTCTGGAACTCCTGACAGCATCAACTCCGCCTCCTCTGCCCCCCCACCAGCTGTGGCCCCCCAGGCCCCCGCCGCCTACGCACAGCAAGCAGTGGACGGTACGCACGCACACACACACACACACACGCACACACACACACACACACACACTCAGGCCCCCGCCGCCTACGCACAGCAAGCAGTGGACGGTACGCACGCACACACACACACACACACACACTCAGGCCCCCACCGCCTACGCACAGCAAGCAGTGGACGGTACGCGCGCACACACACACACACACACACACACACACACACTCAGGCCCCCACCGCCTACGCACAGCAAGCAGTGGACGGTACGCACGCACACACACACACACACACACACACACACACACACACACACACACTCAGGCCCCCACCGCCTACGCACAGCAAGCAGTGGACGGTACGCACACACACACACACACACACACACACACACACACACACACACACACACACACACACACACACTCAGGCCCTGCCGCCTACGCACAGCAAACAGTGGACGGTACTAGGGCTGGGCGATATTGCTGAAAACTGAATCACAATATAAGTATTTCATATTAGTCGATATCGATAATTATTGATTTTTTAAAAAAATCTTATTTCAGATAAGGACCAGAAGGGGGAAAAATTATTTTAAATAATTTAAATAATAATTTATTATTTTTTACTTTTATTTTAAATTTAACCTTCCTCTGATTTTAATCACCACAGTTATCAATCAAAGCAAACAGGGAAAGAAAATAGCAACAC
>NC_055958.1:32478015-32480515 GCF_018492685.1 Alosa sapidissima | reverse complement strand
ACGGTACACACACATACGCAAACACACACACACACACTCAGGCCCCCGCCGCCTACCCACAGCAAACAGGGGACGGTACACACACATACGCAAACACACACACACACACTCAGGCCCCCGCCGCCTATGTACAGCAAACAGTGAACGGTACACACACACACACTCAGGCCCCCACTGCCTATGTACAGCAAACAGTGAACGGTACACACAAACACACACACACACACACACAGTCAGGGCCCCGCAGCCTACACACACACACACACAGCCAGTGGCCGGTTCACCGAACACACGCAGCAGCTCTCTTTAATTGGTCGGACAGATAATGGCTTGACCATGTGTTCTATACAGTATTCTAAGAATGGATGAGTCACATTCTAGAACTCCAGCATCTGCTCTTGGCAATGTGGACTTTCCACTGGCTACTTTAAGAAGGGTAGGAAGCATGGCTTCAGTCATACACATACACACACACACACACACACACACACACACACACACACACACACACACTTGTATATACATACACATGTGGCAGTATCTTACACCTTAAACACATGAATGCACAGGCACATACACATAAATATAGACCTGCATATCATCATGCACTAACCATCGCAGTACACACACACACACACACAGACACACAGAGCGGCACACAGAGACACACAGAGCAGCCACTCTACTGTATATGGAAACAGTGTGTGTGTGAGATTTTATGAATATGATGACAGGATTGTGTGTGTAAGGACGGCATATTTATAAGTACTGTATAACAGACTGCAGGTTTGCTTTGAGAGAAAACACACGTACTCACACACACACACACACGTACACACACTGCTGTCAGCTCATGTGAGGTATGCGCAAGGACACTTCGGGACACAATCTCTGTCACATCAAGGTGAATATTCCACAGAACACACACACGCACACATTCCAGGGAAGAGCTCCTTTTCCAGGAAAGCATCCACTGCCAAGGACAATGCCATGCAAGGTTATATCTCCACACACACACACACAGATGTCACCTGTCACTGGCTATATATGTGTGTGTGTGACCCTGCAAGACGAAACCAGTCGTCTTGCGCAAAGTGCTATTTTGAGAAAATCCACGATAAACAAACATACGGGTTAAAATGTTGAATTTCACGTTTTTGCATAATTCAACAGTGTACAGTCTACGCTTTCATATTGTGAACCAATTTCACGGATAAACATACGTTTTGACTGTTAAACCCTGACTTTATTTAGGTGAAGATTAAACACAGTCAGCAGTCATTCCATTTGTCCACGCCGCTAAGGTTTTTACTTAAAAAAAAAAATGATAGTCAGTCATCCGCTTCAGTCACGCTACCGTAAGGCTAATAATAGCTGTGTCCTCACACACACACACACACACACACACACACACACACACACACACACACACACATACACATACATACATACAGTTTTTTTTTTTAATTTATTTATTTTCAAATACACACATACATATACATACAAACACACACACACCTTGTGTGTAGCTCTGACCCAACCCTGACATTTAGTGGTAGTGGAGACTTGCTGTGACTGGTGCTTGAAGAAGCCCTATGCAGGTCTGGTTATTCCTTTGCTGTTTCTGGGTTTTCGCCAGATTTGGGCTCGCATTTTTCACGACATAGCTCCCCCTGCAGCTTCGGTAGCAAGTGACTGATATGCTAAACCCCCACTAGCTAGCGAGCTAGCCATCAATAAACCAAGCTAAACAACGAGCAAACACATTGTTCAAGAGACTATCAAATCACATTACAAAAGCGAAGTTCACCCAAAGGTAGGCTACTTACAATTTCAACAGCAAAAAAGCCAAGTCGGAGTCCGTTTTGCAGTTTTCTTAGAAACTACAATCTGACTACATTTTCGAGTATTTCCGCTGAGTTACATCCGGATGTGTTCGGACCGCGACCAGAAAGTTGCATATTCGTTTTTTCCGCGGAGAAGCACTAGGGGAAGACGAAGCACCCACCAAACGACCCAAACAGTGTTGTAGAACCATAACAACGACTCTCAACCTGCATAATTAAGGTCATTTTTGCTAAAATTGTTGCATAGGGCCTCTTTAATGTTCCTGTTTATATGTGTTACACTCACACACTCACTCAGAGACACATGAGGGGACATTTTCTCTTGTCTCTCTCTCTCTTTCCCCCACACACACACACACACACACATACACACAAAGAGTGAGACGGGGAGAAGTTCTCTCAAATTCTCTCACTTGAACACAAACACACTCATGGAAATGTCAGGAGAATTCGCTATGGCAGTTCAGTTCTATTTTCTTTGAAATGAACTCCATTACGCCTCTACTGTGTGTGTGTGTGTGTGCGCGCATGCGTGTATGCGTGTGTGCGTGTGCGCATGCGCATGCTAGTGTCGGTCCTGTGAGTATATTCTCAGGTCTAATGTTTTTGTTTCAGTATGACATGCACGTGTTGCACACTGTGTGTGTGCGCTC
>NC_055958.1:32465515-32473015 GCF_018492685.1 Alosa sapidissima | reverse complement strand
AGGAGACGTAGTTAATGTGGGAATTTCCACCGATGGTTCCAAATTCCACTGGTTCTTGGCGCATGGCCCTGTAGAAACCTGCAACACACACACACACACACACACACACACACACACACACACAGGTGAAGCTCAGGAGTCAGAAGAGTCAGGGAATAGATAATAACCGCGTCACACCGTGTGTCACTTCCGTCAACTGGTTGAAGAGGAAGGAGAAGTGTGTGTGCGTGTTTTGACCTGATGGTTGACTGCTATGGTTGTGGGTGGGTGTGTGTTTGTGTATTTACAATATATTTCCAAAGTATGTATATGATATCTTCCTTGTGTTTTAAACTGATGGTTGAGTGGAATGGCTGTGTGTGTGTAACCTTGCACTTCCTGGGATGATTAAACCCTTGTGTTGTTGTGAGGGTTAAAAAAAATTGACCCATGACTATTTTGAAGAGCATAGGACCCCCCGAGATAATGTTTTTAACTTGAAATGCAGTGACTTTTCCTAGTGTGTCCTTAATATCAGAAAAAAGATTGCTTTTGTTCATATTTTCGTAAAAATGGTTCAAAGATGGTCTCACACGTCAATTTTGACCCGACAGTTGAAGAACATACTCAAGTGGTACGGAGGTGCCTGTGTGTGCGTGCGTGAGTGTGTATACCTTCTGTTTCGGGGAGCTTGTTGAATGGTGTAGAGCTGCCTGTGCGTCCATCCAGGAAAGAGTCGACGAACTGACAATGATCCTCCCCATGACCTGACTGGTCCCCGATGTGGTAGAACGGCCCTACACACACACACACACACACACGCACACAAAATACATGATTTTACTATGTGCATTTATGCAAGTTCACTCATAGAAGGGTCACATCATTCTGTGTTCTGTATTGTGATTAACGCTTTGTCATCTGTGAAAGGAGTGAAAGATTTCTGTCAATTCTGTCTGCAATTACTGCAAGTTCATCATCCTGCCCACATAATGTGGATAAATGGAGTCTTCATTATGGGATGCACAAAGTTGTAACCATGGTGGCTGAGGAGATGAGATTGATTGATTGATTGGCTGATTGTTACAGCTGAATAAATGGATGTCTGCCTTGTGTAGCTCCAGAAAAAGAGGAAGGAGAAGTTAAGAGTTATGATGAAATGGGTTGATAAATATGATCCCTTAGCGAAAAGAACAGATGGTGGGCGATATATTTATTGGAATATAATTTTTATATATATATGCTCAAAAAATTAAGGGAACACTTACAGTTTTCCACAATTGTTTTGAAACCTTCCACCCTTTTCTCCATTCTCAAACTACATTCACAGAATGTCTGACAGTTCTTGCAAAATAAAACACTCATCAAAAGTTTTACTTGTGCTCAGAGTCAAACAGTGTCAGAGTACCGATCCAGCGTATAATTTTTTTGAGCAGTATCTATCTATCTATCTATCTATCTATATATATATATATATATATAGAGAGAGAGAGAGAGAGAGAGAAGATGGACAATGCTAGATGAGTGGACAGGACAGTGACTGACTGACCCCTGAGGGAGTCGCTCAGGTAGATCTTGTAGCGCAGCGAGTTGCAGAGCTGGATGCCCACGAACTTGCGGTACCAGGTCCGCTTGATGTACTGCGGTCCATTGCACTCCGAGCTCATGTCCAGCTTGAAGGGGAACGTGGACCAGATGGCGCGCTTGCCTGCGGGTGGTCACACAAAGACGGACGTCAGGGAGATCGGGTCCTCCAACAGGGGATCCATCATGTGAAGTCATGCAGTGTAGGCTATCATGGCAGTGTGCTGTTTGTGTGTGTGTGTGTGTGTGTGTTTGTGTGTGAGAGAGAAGGACTCATCTAATCACATTGTGGTGTTTTTGCTGTGTGTATGTGTGTGTGTGTGTGTGCATGCATGTGTGTGTGTGAGGGAGATAAAGACTCATCTAATCACTGGATTGTAACAGATTGGATGATACATTGAGTGAACTTGAGTGAAGTGTGTTTTGTTTTTACTCTTCAGAGGACTCTTGATCTCACTCTCTCTCTCCCACCCTTGCGTTCGTGCACACACACACACACAATCTCACACCTTTCGGCACCTGTGAATATGAGTAATGAAACTCACCTGTGACCTCCGCTACACGAGGATCCGCTAGAGAGGAGAGGAGGAGTAGGGGCCATTATTAAAGAGCTATTAGTTTACTGTCAACTCAATTCCACCCTTTTCACAGCTGGTGTGTGTGTGTGTGTTATACAAGGTTCTGGCAAGCTAACAGGACTCCATTGTCTCCTTCACCCAGCCCTGGGTGAGTGGTTGCCAAGGTTACTAAAGCCAAGGCCACGTTGAATCCATTAGCGTAGCACCAGGCTAATTACACTCACGCTTGCGATTTCATCCGCGGAGAACCGTTCTAATCAAACACATAAGCACACGCTCTCATCTCACGCCCTACTAGCTCTTAAATACTCCCCAATTACACACTCTCACACATACACCACAACCGCATGTTTAGGGGAGGCCAAGCTACAGAGGTTAAAACTATTACAGGGAGCTGCTCCTAGCTGCAGTTGCTAATCACAACCACAACTTGGCTAAGCTATATTCTACATTATACTTTTAACATTACACTTTTACTTCAGAGGGCTGCCAATGGAGGACAGAGTCCTCATTTCTTTATGTCGCTTTGGATTTACTGCTAAATGAATAAATGTAAATGTATGAATGTGTTGATTTGTTTACTTAATTTTACTTCTTTAGATTATTTACTTTAATAAACATTATAAAAGTAATTTGTGTTGTAACATCATTGGCTGTGTGAACCAGGACTACGTCTCTCTTCTAAAGAAAAGTTTACTTCAGAATGAATCACTTCATTAAGCAAAGTATTGAAAGAGAATGAGACAGCATCAGTCATGACTAATTATGGCCCTGGGGGCGGGCTCAGGAAAGTGATCGACGCCTTCTCAGCCTGCGTTGTGTTGAACCTGTGCAGTTCAGCCCTGCACACACCCGGACTCGAACCAGCGAAACAGCAACACCTTGGATCGGGGGTCAAGCGTGCTGACAATCGAACTAAAAGTCCAGGCTACTAGCTTTCATGCCAGCAGCACTCTTGAGGCGTCGGAGAGTGAGGTTTACACCTTCGCAACCCCTCAAGTCTCAGAAGACAAACCTGTTAGTAAAACCTGCTGTTAGAACAAAACATGGTGAAGCAGCTATGCGGTTCAGCTCTGGAACCACCTTTCGGATGACATCAAAAAGGCCCCAACTGTAGTCAGTTTTAAATCTAGACTTAAGACCAAACTGTTCTCAGATGCCTTCTGCTAACTGCACCGAGATACAAATTCTGAATCTGTCTTTAAATTATTCTACCTTTTGTCTTTTATTTTGTACAGAGCCCAGGAGGTGTCACTGCAAGATATTTTTTGTGTATCCAGAGAATGTGCGCTCATTTTACTATATTGTGGTCTCATTTTACTAGATTGTCTGCACAATTTAGTATATTGTGTGCTCATTTTACTAAATCGTGTGCACGTTTTACTAAATAGTGCGCTCATTTTACTGAATTGTGCTCTCAATTTAATAAATCATGCACACGCTTTACTAAATTGTGCGCACATTTTACTGTATATAGCCTGAGAGAACAGAAGCCATATTGGCTCTATGGAGGTGGAATCTTTGAGAAAGTAGAAGCCATGTTGGTTCTATATGAGGAGAAACTGTTAGTGACTTAAAGCAACACCAAAGAACTTTACCTCTGTCGCACACACGCTATTTCTTTATCCAGCACCGGCTTTGCAAATAAAAATGTCCACAGACAAGGTAGAATATGTTGCATGATTTATGAAAGTACGATGTATTGTGACATCAAACGCAAGTCAAATTTGTAGTTTCTTATGTCTCATTCCATCGAACTACAGATACGCTACCCGATCTGGCAAACTTACATAGTTCGGTTATAGCCGATAGAGGGCTGCGAAGCGAATGCAGAAGTGCCATTCACCCTGTTACAAGTTGATGAACCACTGAAACGAATTTGGAAACATTATTTTAAGGTACAAAAAACTCTTTGGTGTTGCTTTAAAGCCATGCAGGCTCTGTTCCTTACCTGACTCTGTGCTGAAGGTGACTGGGTCAGTTGAGGGGCCGACGCCCAGCTCATTCTTGGGCGTCACTGTGAACTCGTACCTGAGGAGATCGGAAGCACCACACAGGTCAGAGGTCATGGCAGAGGGGCTGGAACTTTTATTCTTTCTTTTTAAATCACCAAACAGATAAAAAACACAAAATAAAAGTGTTTACAAATAAAAGATTTGTGACCATATCATGCGTAGCTGCTATAGGACAATCAGTCAGTGAAACAAGACTTGGATGTAGGAATCAGGAATCTGCTGTCTCCATCATCTCCTGTTGAGCTTCTCTCTCTGTCTCTCTATTACTCTCTCACATTCCATATCTCTCTCTCTGTCTCTCTCTCTCTCTCATTCCCTCTCACTCTCTCTTTTACTCTCTCACATTATCTCTCTGTCTTTCTCTTTCTTTCTCTCACATTCTTTCTCTCTCTCTCTTTCTCTCTCCCAGATTGAATACAGATTCCAAAGCCCTGTGAAGTATTAGAAGTGGTATTTGTTTCAAGGATAGACATTTGGCAGTCTGGAGGCGTGTGTGTGTGTGTGCGTGTGTGTGTGTGTGTGTGTTTGTGTGTGTGTGTGTGTGTGTGTGTGTGTGTGTGTGTGTGCGTGTGTGTTTGTGTGTGTGTAATCAATTTCATCAGCAATAACCTCTAATTTAACAGCTAACTATAAAGAAAGATTCCACATGCATGGATTACTGGAAGCATATGTGCATATTCTTTCCAGGCTGAATCTGTATTTTGTATGTGTGTGTGTGTGTGTGTGCGTGTGTGTGTGCGTGTGTGTGTGTGCTTACCTGCTCTCTGGCTTGAGGTTCTCCACAGCTGTGTGTGTTTTGTTGGTAACGAGGATGGACACCTCTTTTCCCTGAGGACCTTTAGTGGACGAAGTGACCTCATACTCTATCAGGGACACACACACAACACACACTCCAGTCAGCACAACTCTATCAGGGACACACACACAACACACACTCCAGTCAGCACAACTCTATCAGGGACACACACACAACACACACTCCAGTCAGCACAACTCTATCAGGGACACAACACACACTCCAGTCAGCACAACTCTATCAGGGACACAACACACACTCCAGTCAGCACAACTCTATCAGGGACACAACACACACTCCAGTCAGCACAACTCTATCAGGGACACAACACACACTCCAGTCAGCACAACTCTATCAGGGACACAACACACACTCCAGTCAGCAAAACTCTATCAGGGACACAACACACACTCCAGTCAGCACAACTCTATCAGGGACACAACACACACTCCAGTCAGCACAACTCTATCAGGGACACAACACACACTCCAGTCAGCACAACTCTATCAGGGACACACACACACTCCAGTCAGCACAACTCTATCAGGGACACAACACACACTCCAGTCAGCACAACTCTATCAGGGACACAACACACACTCCAGTCAGCACAACTCTATCAGGGACACACACACAACACACACTCCAGTCAGCACAACTCTATCAGGGACACAACACACACTCCAGTCAGCACAACTCCCTTTCTCTCTCTCTTTCTTTCTTCCTCTCAAAGCAAGGCAAGAACATTACATGAAGCACACATACACAGACATACACACACATAAAAATATATAAACATACACATACACAGACATACACACACATAAAAATATCACAACAACATAGTCATCTGCAGCAGTGGAGTTCAACAACACACACTTCAACCCCTAACAACCTAACAACCTAATATTTTCCTCAAACATAAACTCTCCAATATAAAGGGGAGGTTTATTCAGATGGGTTGATTTTAGTGTTAAGTGTTTAGTGTGTGTGTGTGTGTGTGTGTGTGTGTGTGTGTGTGAAAGAGAGAGAGAAATATAAAGTCATGAGAGAACTGCAGTGGTGAGGTTGATTTTTAATGTGTGTGTGTGTGTGTGTGTGTGTGTGTGTGTGTGCGTGTGTGTGTGCGTGTGTGTGAGTGAGAGAGAGAGAACTGTGCAGTGTTTGATTTCAGGGTTTATTTTCATCCCCCTCTCAGACGGTAATGGGGAGCAGATGTGTGTTGTTAAGTGGTAATACAATGAAATATTTAAAACTGCGAGCGCGGCCAACTGATGATGACTGACTGCACTAGTGGAATAATGTCTGTGTGTGTGTGTGTGTGTGTGTGTGTCTGTATGTGTGTGTGTGTGTGTGTCTGTATGTGTGTGTGTGTGTGTGTGTGTGTGTGTGTGTGTGTGTGTGTGTGTGTGTGTGTGTGTGTGCCTATCATGTCACTGAATGTGGTTGTGGCTGTGGTCGTGTGTGTGTGTGTGTTCAGTGAGTACTGGGTGGATACACAAATCACATGTGTCAAATCACATTTTGGGAGTGTGGAGTGTCAATGTGAATGTGGGCATGTGTGTGTGTGTGTGTGTGTGTGTGTGTGTGTTGGCTGAGATGCCCCTGTGATCTCATGTTTTTGAGTACTGCAGGGTGACAGAGGAAACAAATCCACCCAGTGAGTCACCTGAGTCACATCAGAAACACCCTCAGCCACTGTCACCATAACACACATACACACACACACACACACACACACACACACACACACGCATGCATGCACACACACACACACACACACGGACGGGTTATGAACCACTGGGCCCCTGGGCACAGACATGAAAAGGGCCCCCCTTCCCACCTTAGGAAGTTACATCTCAATCTCGAACTTCGAAATCAAATGTAGCCTAGAATCGATGCAGACACACTCCCAATGTCACGTCCAGCATGCATGCCAAGAGGCCAAAAAAACACACACGTGTTGAACTGTGGCGTGTTATCTCCTCTAACTTCAAGCTGCAGCCAGTTTAAAAATAAAAAAATAAAAAAAACACATCAACTGAACTCGAAGCCTCTCCTGCTACTCTCTGGTAGGCCTATGGAAGTTGTATGGAAGTTTTGTCGTTCATTTACGTCAGTTAATACTAACTTACTCAAATTAGCATGTGAAAACAAGTTTTAGTTACAGTCCAAAATTAGGCTTAGCCTACTTTAAGGCATAACATGTACATTGATAAGTGCAATATTGAACACCTTGTGTCTCTTTGGAGTGTGCTGAAACAATCAAATTATTATTCTGTGTTGTTTCATTTCATGTTCACGTCTATGTTTAATGTCGGTTCTGTTCGCGGTAGGCTCGGTTTCAAAATAAAAGTCCCCCAAAACAAGAAAATAGCTTAAGAAACTTAAGAAATGCATTAATAGTATATAATTGAAAATCTAATAGTTTTCGAATTGTGACTTTAAATTGAAAATGAAATTAAACCGAGGATCTGGAGAATTGTGACACCCCTGTGTAATAGTAGGGAGGTCTGGGGGCATCCCACCCCGAAATACATTTTTGAAA
>NC_055958.1:32450515-32455515 GCF_018492685.1 Alosa sapidissima | reverse complement strand
CTATGCAGACATCAGGGCTGAAGAACCTGTGTGGATTCGTATGGGATAGTCATTCGTGCCATGATTTAAACTAACCTCTGGAACCTCTCTTTCTGATCCTGACTAATAGTTCTGCCACACACAGGTAATTGAGATTAGAGAGACTGAGAGAGGCAGATTAGGGCCAGAGAGGGTCTGTCCGAAACGGAAAAAATCCTCCCTTCTAAGGCAGTGTAAGGTGGCAGCAAGGTATTGAGGCATATCCAAATCAGTTATTGGTATAAAATGCTGCCTTCTAATGCTACTTTCACACCGCAAGTCTTAATGCTCAATTCAGATTTGTTGCTCAGATCCAATTTTTTGTTTGGCTGTTCACAATACCTTTTAAAATGTGGCCTATATCAGATTCCAGTGTGAACTGTTTGCGGTTCTGAACTTACCCGCATGCACAAAAGAACAATAACAATGATATCAGCTAACTCCCGCCGGCGCATAATTGTGACAAATGTCGATGTAGATTCACATGAAAGTCGCATCAAATACGCCTGCTTGTTCACACTGCGGCCACATTGACCTGGGTCTGACTCAGGGCCACATACAGTATGGAAGTGGTCTAAATCTTGAAACAATCAGATCTGGGCAAGATTTGAGTCTTCACATTACTTCTGAAGAAGTCTGACCTGGTCACTTGACCTCAAAAATTGGGCCAGATTTGGGCCACTTTTGTCTGCTGTCTGAAGTTACCTTAATTGTGATGAATTTTGAAGGCAGAGTAGATGTATAGTTAGTGCTGCCTTCAATGTCCAACATTCTGTCAAATTATTAAATCAGCAGTCGGTATCTTAACGTTGCCCCAGCAATCAGTTAACGGAAGATGGTGTTCTGTGTTGCTATCTTGCTAGGCTGTCCAAATCTTAGCTCATAACCTTGAAGTCAGTGAGGCAGCTGGCAGGTGCCTTCCGTTTCAGGCAGACCCAGAGAGTTAGCTGTTCTCTTCCTAGCTGCTTCCTAGTGCTCAGGGTGTGTTGTACAGGAACTTTAGCTGCTCTTCTCCTAGGTGCTTCCTAGTGCTCAGGGTGTGTCGTACAGGAACTTCAGCTGTTCCCTTCCTAGCTGCTTCCTAGTGCTCAGGGTGTGTTGTTTAGGAACTTTAGCTGCTCTTCTCCTAGGTGCTTCCTAGTGCTCAGGGAGTGTTGTACAGGAACGCTAGCTGTTCTCTTGGCTTCCTAGTGCTCAGGGAGTGTTGTACAGGAACGCTAGCTGTTCTCTTGGCTTCCTAGTGCTCAGGGAGTGTTGTACAGGAACGCTAGCTGTTCTCTTGGCTTCCTAGTGCTCAGGGAGTGTTGTACAGGAACGCTAGCTGTTCTCTTGGCTTTCTAGTGCTCAGGGAGCTCAGGAGAAGGCTTTCCTCTCCTCTCATCTCCACGTGCAATCATGTCTGTTCTTGTGTTCACACATCTATGTGTCATCAGAGCCTAGGGAATGACTGAGATCTCCACACCACCAGATTTCTGTTTATGTTTGACAACCACAGCTGTCACAGCAAGGCAGTCAACTGAAAGCAACTCTCTAAGGCAAAGGAGTGGCTTAGTTACCCAGGGGGCTATGCGGTCGTTTCGCTGTGGCAAGATGAGGACCGGTCTCTCTGGAGGAGTTGGGGGTGACCGGGGTAACACTCTGGATGTGTGTGTGGGGTGTTGCGTTGGGATTGGCCTGAGTTGGACGCTGGGTGGTCAGAGTGGTCGAGGTTTGAGCGGTGCTGATAGTGTGTAAGGGGAATAGGGGTCTGTTGTCGTGCTGCTGGAATATTTGGTTGGCTGTTGTTGTTGTTGTTGTTGTGTGTTTAGGATCCTCTTGGGTTTGCACAGGACTAGGTGTGCTCAGCATCTGTGGCCTGTGGGTGTGTACCGGGGTATCCACGCCTGTCCTGTGGGTGTGTTGCTGGTGCTGTGTAGTGGTCGGTCTTAGTCTAGCAGTGGGTGGCGAGTACTGGGTGACACTGAAGGGGCTGCTGGGAGTTTTCTGACTGTGGCCATCCTGTGGTCTCCCCGTGGTGAGCGGCCAATCAGTGGTGCTGGACACCCTCTGGGCTGTTTTGATTGGCCCCTTATTGGTTTGTTGTTTTTGTTTGCGATACAAGGGCTTTTGACCTGTTTTGATTGGCTGTTTGCTATCTCGGGATGTTTGCTGGCTGTGTTTGATTGGCTCTTGGCGTGTTCCATCTGGAGTCTGGACAGCCTTGGAGGGCTGTTTGACTTTCTCTGCCTGCTGTTTGGGCTTGTTTTGTTTTCCGCCTGGCTGTTTACCATTCGTGGAGGGTTTTGTGGTTTTGGTGGGCTTTTTCGATGGCTTTTGGCTTATTTTGATTGGCTTCTTGTCAGCGATTGGCAGTCGTTCAGTAGGATGTGGCTGGCGCGGTGTGCTAGGAAATAAACCTTCACGAAATGTGATTGGCTCACTTGCAGAGCTGGCCGGGCCCTTGTTTTCCAAGGCACGGTCTGTGTCAGGGAGCATCGCAGAGCTTTCAGTGACGTGTTGAGTTGTGTGAACAGATGACCCACGGAGGACCTTACTGACTGGTGACTGACTATCTGGGCGCACATCTGCAGGGGTTGCCATGCCAACCAGCGATGTTTGTTCTGTGTTGTGCGTTGACTGAGTGTCAGCGGGTTGGCGTTTCGTTGTGTGAATCTGTGTGTGTGTGTCTGGTGTTCCCTCATTGTTGGCCTGCGCGGCCTCTTGTTCTGCCCCAGTGCGGCGCAACTCAGGGGCGAGAGGGTGGGCAGGAGGGGTACTAGGCGCTGAGAGTGTTTTTGGCGAGGTTGTGCATTTGGTCATCTCTGGCAGGGATGTATCCGCAGTGGGAGACATGGCAGCTGAAGGCTGGTGTTCACCTTGCTGCTGGACTGTAGTGTTATCGAGCAGAGACCGAGTTTCTCCAGAACTGACCGGCCTGGTGGGCTTCTTCCTCTGCTCTGTGGTTCTGAGTGGAGACTGGGTCTTTCCAGAACTGACCGGTGTGGTGGGCTTCTCTCTCTGCCTCTGGGTCACAGGTTTCACAGGTGTATCAGCTTTAGGTCGACCCTGGATAGGCTGTCTTTGGCCACTGCTCATGGCTAAGTCATGGGTGTTACTAGCCTCAGTCATTTTCGGTGGGGGTTGGGCATCGGGTGTTGTAATGGTGGGTAGACGCTGTTTTGGGGCGCTTGTTTTAGGCTGGTATTTAGCATCTAGATGTGGTCGTCTATTTCTGTGTTTATGGTGAATGTTTCTGGTGGGTGTGGTGGTGGTGAGGCGTTGGTGTTGGGGGTCTTGGCCTGGGGCCGGTACTTTGGGTGGAGTGGGCACATGCTGGCCTGAAGTTTT
Organism: Alosa sapidissima; assembly: GCF_018492685.1. NCBI lineage: Eukaryota > Metazoa > Chordata > Actinopteri > Clupeiformes > Clupeidae > Alosa > Alosa sapidissima. Next base: position 32,452,170 of record NC_055958.1, on the reverse strand, counting down.
AGCTTTAGAGTGGTGTAGCTTGTCTTTTTTTTGCACGCTAGTTTTAGGCACGCGTTGAGTCTCTCTATGCTGATTGGTGTTGGTTGTGGGTGTGGTCATGTTTTTGTGGGTGTGGCTCTGTGGAGGGGGGATTGTGATTGGTGTAAATGCTGTGGGAAGGGCCCAGGTAGGAGTGGCATCTGGAGAGGAGCAAGAAAAATGGTTAACACTCACAGCAGTCCAGAGGTCACAGATAGATAGATAGATAAATAGATAGATAGATGGATAGATAGATAGATAGATAGATAGATAGATAGATAGATAGATAGATGTGTGTATGTGTATCAACACCTGTTACTTCAACAAAAGGCAATCTACAGTAAAACTCAATTATGATGGCTACCTGAAATAGCAACATTGAGTATATTTTCCATAACTGTAGAGAGAAAGAACAGATGATATTACAACATAAAATAAGGGGTAGGAGAAGAGGAGTACAGAGGCTCAGAAGGGTAAAAGGTGAAGGGTCAAGTATTATGGATACTCTGAGGGAGTGAAGGTCATTGAACATCAGTAAAGGCGATTACCCAGAATTCTCCTGTTTCCTGGAAGACTGAGATTCCTGGGAAGAGGGACTACACATACACAAACACATACACACACACACACACACACACACACACACACACACACACACACAGAGAACTAATGCCACCTGGATCGTTTCATATAAATAGTAGTGTGTATTGTCTTGTGGTTGGACTCACCTGGCCTGACCACAAACGTCTCCTTAGGGCCTGGCAGGATGGGTATCTGGGAGAAGAGGAATGTTTTTATTGAAGAAGAGGAAGCATTGTCACCATACACACCCAAACATATGTGTGTGTGTGTAGTTTGTATTTGTGTGTGGCTGTGTTTTGGCTAGTTTGTCAAATATTTGGTGTATTGCCAAAAGTGCACTACTTACCACAGGGGGTTTGAAGGGTTTCTCAATCTCTGTTGGAGGGAAACAAACCAAAACAATGCTATTCATCAAATCCATTCAGACAAAATAGGCCTTTCATGTGCTTGAAAAGCGTGTGGTTTAATTTAGTCTGTGTGAAGTGATGCACGACAAAGAGTGATTTAGGAACCTTATGAGGACTGGTGCCTGAGTTGTGTTTCCCAGGGGAGTGATTTGAATGACGCACAAGTATTTGTGCAGTGTGGGAAAGGTGATAGTTTGAAAGATGGCCTGTGTTTGGTGACAGGACAATCAGTGGAAATGACACATTAGTTATTGTCTAGGGGGAACCAAAACAATGCACCAGGGTTATTACGCCATGTAAAGGACGAAAAATTTACCGTATGTGATGCACTTGTGTTATTGTTCTGGGTGAGGAAGAAGTGCTTATCTGGATCCCTGCTGATATCAGACCTCTCAAGTCTCACGCATTGAGCGTGAGACACGCGCATTTCAATGACTTCACACGCCACACATGGCATTTCTCACTCCGATAAATTATTAACTTGCCCGCACAGAAATTTCTAAGGGCTATATTTTACAAAAGTACAGCTCAGCTGCTGTTCAGTTACTAACCTATCGGCCAATCAGAAAATAGGATTTCTCAACCAATCAGGATATAGTTTTGTTTTGATGTGGGTCCGCAACGTGGAGACTGCTGGTCCGCGGAATC
>NC_055958.1:32438015-32440515 GCF_018492685.1 Alosa sapidissima | reverse complement strand
GTGCTCCTGACCGCAGGACTGGCTCTGGGTCAGTGTTCTAGAACTCTCTCTGGTGCCCCCCCCATACACACACTATGCTGGTTTCACATGACCCCTCTCCTGTTTGTCTGCTCCTAGTGGCCAGAGAGACTTTCCTCACACACAGTCCACACACTCTGCACTCCACTGACTGGCACTGAGTCTGTCCAGCGTGTGTGTGTGTGTGTGTGTGTGGGTGGGTGCGTTCACCTCATACAGTGCTGGCAAACCTCTCCTTAAATCTAATAAATCAGAGCGGATCTGATGTGTGTGTGTGTGTGTGTCTGTGTGTGTGTGTGTGTATGTGTGCGTGCGTGCGTGCGTGCGTGCGTGCGTGCGTGCGTGCATGCGTGCGTGCGTGTGTGCGTGCGAGTGAGAGGATCTGATGGGTCGGGTTGAAAGTGGGGGTCTGGCGAGTCCAAACGTTTTTATTCAGCGCTAGGGAGAAACTAATCACTCAGATAAGAGACAGAGTTTGTTTGGTTTCCATGGTTTTAGAGGAGCCGGATAACGTGAACGAGTACAAAGACAGACAACAGAATGAGAGAGAAAGAAAAAGAAAAAAAGAGTTGAAAATAGAGAGGGAGAGAGAAAAAAGGAGAGAGAGTGTTTAAAAGCAACAGTGAGAAATTAGTGAGTTGAAAGGGTGAGAGAGTGTTTAAAAGCAACAGTGAGAAATTAGTGAGTTGAAAGGGTGAGAGAGGGCAGTCTTGTCACACGCTCTGGGTTTCCATGGAGTCCTTGTGTTCCATTGGTGAACAGCCATCATTGGCAGAGGACACAGACCCGACCAGCCAAACTGAAGCCCACACATTCATTCATTCACTCACTCAATTAGGGCCCGTCCCAATACCTCCCCTACCCCTAGATTTTTGCCCTAACCCTCGTTTTTGCGTGTGCACGTGTAGGGCTAGGGTGTCCCATTACTTTAGGGAGCAAGGGGAAGTGCTATTTTCCCCTTAAAATCAACCCTCAAAATATAGCCAGGACCGATGCAGGCTTAAAACGAAGTGGGAGATGAAATTACCCAGGATACCGTGCAAGCTCAGCGAGCCAGCCAAATTTTTCATATATTTTCGCAAATAAGCATATTAAAATTTCGAAATATGTTGGAATATGTTAGTTTGATGCACATCTGATGGACTGTTGAGTTTTGAACACTAATGTTAGAGAATATCTCACGAATGTGACAATGTTCATGATATCTGCTGAGTGCTTTGAGAGAGTCTGCCCATCAAATAACGTTATATATCTGAGTCTGGGTAGTTTCGTCAATATTTAAGGTGTGTGTTCTGGCGTTCACATGAACATGAATATCTTTGTTGATTAACCAGACGTAGATAAACCAGCACAGCCCACACAACAATGACTGCTGGAACCGGCATGTTCCTGAATGAAAATAGTAGCAGGCTACTACCGGTAGACACGTCGGCGCTGCGCGTGACGTAGGTGTACACGCTCGCTACGCTAATTTGCATATAGTGGTGTCCCAAATCATAGGGAAAGATCTTCACCTCCACTTTCCTTGTCGAGGGGGCTTTAATGTTGAGGGCAATCAAAACCAAGTGGAAGTTTTAAGGGGGGAGAAATGGGACGGACCCTTACTCATTCACTCACTCACTCACTCATTTATTCAACCAGTCAGACAGTCAATAATTCAGTAATTATCTCATTAACATACAGTACACTGCAGCCCAATACTTCTGTCACTCATACACTCATTCCTCTCACATATAGCTACACCCATAAACACACACACACACACACACAGAAACAGACACATATTTACCTTCCTTAGCCTCCTCTCAAATACACAATTTCAATAACACAGCCCCCAACACACTGACTGTATGCACACTCTTACGCACACACGCACACACACACACAGATGAGCTAAGTCCATATGGATATTATTATTTCTGAAGCTCAGTGAATACACACCAGCCAATGGCCCTGATCCGCAGTGTGAGGTCTGGACAAAAAAGGACCATGACATGGAAAGTGTGTGTGTGTGTGTGTGTGTGTGTGTGTACGTGCGTGCGTGCGTGCATGTGTGTGTGCACATAGTGCATAAGCTAAATAGTACAAACAGCAGGTTATGGGATATAATGAGACAGTGAGTCGGCCAGCTATGGAAAATCACATTTAATAAGAGGTCACAGGACACACACACACTCTCTCCCTCCCTCATTCACTATATCTCTCTCTCTCTCTCTCTCTCTCTCACACACACACACAAACACTTACTTAGAAAGACAGACAGACAGACAGACACACACACACACAATTACAGATAACACATACATAAACACATTCCAAAATGGGACAAGCGCACAAAAAGTTAGACAGCACACACACACACATACACACACACACAATGTCAGATGACACACAACTACACACCTACTTACTGTCAGCCCACATGCATATGCACAGACTTGCACAATTACAGCTGTTTTGCAGATTACATTTCAGAGAGTTA
>NC_055958.1:32415515-32430515 GCF_018492685.1 Alosa sapidissima | reverse complement strand
TCTTATTCCTGGCTCTGAGATGTTTACTGCACAAACAAGAGCAAATGCAGACCAGATGCTTGAACTGAGGCACATGTCTTAACACATACACATGCTTTCTCTTCTGTTCTTCTTTGTCATTCCCCTCTTCTTTCTCTCTCTCTCTCTATCTAGTAAAGTAAGAACGTTCAGAGCCCTCTCCAGCTGTTTAATGGAGGGAAGTGTAGTATAGCGTGTGCATAGGGAACCCTGACATCCAGATGTGCCCTGCTCCAGCATCACCACTAGTGTCTGTTGGAACACAACCTTGCACTCTAGAATGCATTTCTACCTAGCCAGCATTTGGCAAATGAGAATAAATAACTATTTAATGTATTCCATAAAAGATGAATATATGGGGGTATGCAGTCACATAAACATGAACGAGTGAAAAAAAGAGAAGAGGAAAGAAGAGAAAAGGAGAGAGGGGAAGAGGAGAAGAGATGAGAGAAGAGAGGGGAAGAGGAGAAGAGATGAGAGAAGAGAGGGGAAGAGAAGAGAAGAGAAAAGGAGAGAGGGGAAGAGGAGAAGAGAAAAGGAGAGAGGGGAAGAGAAGAGAAAAGGAGAGAGGGGAAGAGGAGAAGAGATGAGAGAAGAGAGGGGAAGAGGAGAAGAGAAAAGGAGAGAGGGGAAGAGAAGAGAAAAGGAGAGAGGGGAAGAGAAGAGAAAAGGAGAGAGGGGAAGAGAGAGGGGAAGAGAAGAGAAAAGGAGAGAGGGGAAGAGAAGAGAAAAGAAGAGAAAAGGAGAGAGGGGAAGAGAAGAGAAAAGGAGAGAGGGGAAGAGGAGAAGAGAAAAGGAGAGAGGGGAAGAGGAGAAGAGAAAAGGAGAGAGGGAAAGAGAAGAGAAGAGGAGAGAGGGGAAGAGGAGAAGAGAAAAGGAGAGAGGGGAAGAGAAGAGAAGAGAAAGTGATCATTGCCTTTGCATGACATGAGCCAGTATTTCATAAAGCCTGGATGCTGTGCTGGGGGAAGCCCTGAGTCATGTGGACTATTGAGAAATGACAAACAGTCTGAGGGGACACTTTTATGAGTGAGATTGATGGCGTACAACGCAGCCGTGACTGCTGATGAACAGCACATCAGAGAAGAGCCACCGTAGATTTAGAGACTGGAACCCACTCCAGACAGATACAGCACAACTCAGTGGTGAAGGACTGGTGCTTATGCCATCTGAACTCAGTGGTGAAGGACTGGTGCTTATGCCATCTGAAGTCTGTGGTGAAGGACTGTTAGTTATGCCATCTGAACTCTGTGGTGGTGAAGGACTGGTGCTTATGCCATCTGAAGTCTGTGGTGAAGGACTGGTGCTTATGCCATCTGAACTCAGTGGTGAAGGACTGGTGCTTATGCCATCTGAAGTCTGTGGTGAAGGACTGTTAGTTATGCCATCTGAACTCTGTGGTGGTGAAGGACTGGTGCTTATGCCATCTGAACTCAGTGGTGAAGGACTGGTGCTTATGCCATCTGAAGTCTGTGGTGAAGGACTGTTAGTTATGCCATCTGAACTGGTGCTTATGCCATCTGAACTCTGTGGTGGTGAAGGACTGGTGCTTATGCCATCTGAACTCTGTGGTGAAGGACTGGTGCTTATGCCATCTGAAGTCTGTGGTGAAGGACTGTTAGTTATGCCATCTGAACTCTGTGGTGGTGAAGGACTGGTGCTTATGCCATCTGAACTCTGTGGTGAAGGACTGGTGCTTATGCCATCTGAACTCTGTGGTGAAGGACTGGTGCTTATGCCATCTGAATTCTGAACTCTGTGGTGGTGAAGGACTGGTGCTTATGCCATCTGAACTCTGAACTCTGTGGTGGTGAAGGACTGGTGCTTATGCCATCTGAACTCTGTGGTGGTGAAGGACTGGTGCTTATGCCATCGGCCGTCATGCGTCAGGATGCTCAGGGTCAGGATAGAATGGAGAGAGGAGGGGGGGGAGCGGAGGGGAGGAGGACAGGAGTGGAGGAGGAGGAGAGAAGGAGGAGGAGAGGAGGGAGAGGAGGAGAGGAGCGGAGGAAGAAGAGGAGAGGAAGAGGGGTGGAGGACAGGAGCGGAGGAGGAGGTGGGGGGGGGGGGTAAAGCAAGAGCCGGTGGAAGTTGAATACATTATTTGTGTGGAACTGAGTGTGTGTGTCTGTGTGTGTGTGTCTGTGTGTGTTTGTAGTGTGTGTGTGTGTGTTCCAGCTGCATTCTCAGCAGCAGTAAACACCTCAGTCTGCTGCAGCTACTGGTCCTCAGGTCTGAGTGACCTCAGCCTACAGGGGGTTGGGGGGGGGGCAGAAGGAGTGAGGGAGAGAATATCACAGTGGGAGAGAAAGAAAGGGGGAGAGATTTATCTTAGTCGTAGTGTCGTAGAGAGAAAAGAGAGAGAGAGAAGGGACAGAGAGGAGTGAGGTGAGAGAAAGGGGGAGAAAGAGTGTGTGTTTGTGAGTGAGTGTGTGTGTGTGAGAGAGAGTTGGTGTGACACACACACACACACACACACACACACACACACACACACTGAGCCCCTCGGGATAGTCAGGTCTGGATGGTGTGGAGGGTTGCTGATATTAGAGCAATGCCTTACACTTAAAACAGAATTGGTTCTTTAGAGCAATGCCTTACACTTAAAACAGAATTGGTTCTTCAGAGCAATGCCTTACACTTAAACAGAATTGGTTCTTTAGAGCAATGCCTTACACTTAAAACAGAATTGGTTCTTCAGAGCAATGCCTTACACTTAAACAGAATTGGTTCTTCAGAGCAATGCCTTACACTTAAAACAGAATTGGTTCTTTAGAGCAATGGCTTACACTTAAAACAGAATTGGTTCTTCAGAGCAATGCCTTACACTTAAAACAGAATTGGTTCTTTAGAGCAATGCCTTACACTTAAAAGAGAATTGGTTCTTTAGAGCAATGCAATAGTAGGACCTTTTGTATAGGTTCTTCTATTAGTTCTTTGAAGAACCATTTTAAAAAAGGTATGTAATCAGGTATGAAAATAGTATTCCTGAACTATTTCCAATGTGAAGAACCCTTTCTTTCACTTCATGTGAAGGTTCAACACAAAGGGTTGGTTCTTTATTGAACCATATAATGATGAAAAGAAACATTTAAGTGCCTTTATTTCTTAGAGTGTAGAGACCCTGAGATCATAGAGAACCAGTCCTGTGCCAAGAACCTTATAGAAATAATGATTTCTGTATGTGAGAAACTTAGATGAAAGTCAAATGTATGCCTATGGATCTATCTCCCATAAGAGACCAGCACGATGGCCTCGGTGATGTCATGTGTTTGTTTGTTTGTGTTTTGTCCCAGAGGCCTGTTCAGATTAGAATGTTAAGATTACAGACAGGAGAAGCTGTGGCCTAAACCGCATTTGGGTTCCACATTTGATTCCAACCATTTCCCGATCCTATTGTCTCTCTTTCTCCCCTTGTCACACACACACACACAGAGACACACACACACACAGACACACACATATCATATCATCATCGAGATGCTGTGCGTGTGTGTGTGTGTGTGTGTGTGTGTGTGTGTGTGTGTGTGTGTGTGTGTGTGTGTGTGTGCGTTTGTAGTGTTTGTGTGTGAGTAATGCAGGAAACTGACATCTGAAAGATGCTTTTGGACTGAGTCTGTCTCCCAAGCAACCCACACAACATGACAACAGTGAGTTTGTTTCTGTCTCTGACTGTGTGTGTGTGTGTGTGTGTGTGTGTGTGTGTGTGTGTGTGTGTGTGTGTGTGTGTGTGTGTGTGTGTGTGTACACATGTGTTCAAACTCACGTGTTTGGGTATAATTATTGTCCTCTCCTGCCAATCATTGCTCATCCCACTGTTCTGTCTGTCAGACACACACACACACACACACTCACTCACACACACACACACACAAATGCTCATGGACACACCACACTGAAATCACATCACAGTCTGTTTGTCACAGTTGTGTTTATAGGAGTATGTGACATATATGATGTAAAAAGATTGTAATATAATAAAATAAACTAGACTGCATTTCCGGCGGTCACCGACGTGAGCAAACAGTGGCATACGCTATGCTGAACCTGCATTCTAATAGTGCCTTTCAGTGTTGGAGCCTACTTCCATACAGTGGGTCCCATTAAGAAGTGGCCACTTCATTCGCGCTTACCGTAATTCACGCAGCAACATTATTAAATTAATCTGTCACCATATGCCTATGCCTACGTTTGGAAAGAGGACATTTTAATTTGATTCACAATGAAACTTTACATTTAATGTACATGTTGACAATGAGTAGGCACTTGTAGACTCTTGTCCAAAACATTACGACGTGAAATGCCACAAAAAGCGGTTTGTGAATAGGTTTTAGTGAGTTAGGAGTCCTCGCGACTTCTTTTAAGCTGTCACAGACTTAGTTGCTACTTTTAGGGCTAAAATGCTTCGTGAATTAACGTTACTCTTAGTAAAAAAAATAGGAGTCCAAAAGTTACGAGTGACGAAGTTACGAGTGCAAGCATCTCATATCAAATGACCATGGCATTACGCTAAGCAACATAAATCCCATAGCACCTACATAGCAACATACATCTCCTCCCTATTACATAGCTAACCACACAAAAAAGTAAGCAGAGCCCGTTTACGGAGAGCCGGATCACTCCCTATTAACTCCATTGTACCTGCAATCTGCTGCAGTTCCGCTAGGGGGGATCACGAATAAGTGCAAAAAATATGGGGGCTATGGAGCTAGACGGCTAAATTTGTCTCTTTCACCTGGTTGTCGTTGAAAAATCGAAGATTGGATTGTGGTTTTTGCAAGATCAGTATGGATTATAGGTCAAAAGTTGAATGAACGAGTACTTACGTCCTTTCGATTTCTCAAAGGGTTGGGTCGTTGTTGCCCACAACACACTAGCTTTCTGCTAATGAATGACGTCATTGATGCATTTGAAAGGCTTTTTAGAACAAATAAGTGACTCAAAAAAATATAATACTCACCGGTGTCTATTTTCTCTCTTTCGCATGCAACATTCAAATTTCTGGCAAAAAATTTGATCTCGAGAAAAGTGGATTTGAGGGGTACAGCTCCATAGATCTCCATTCATTCTGCACTTATTCGTGAGCGCCCTCATGTGGAACCAGAATAGGAACTGCAACCAGTTCAGCTGGTAACTCCACACTCATCTCCGAGTTCACGTTTCCCTTCCACCAGTATACAACTAATTCAACATATTCCACAACTCACTTTCCTTCAGTGACTCAGACTCAGGCAGGGATATCGATTATTTAAGTTGTGTATGAATATTTTTGGTTTAATTTAAACTATCACAATATATGATTTGAAACTTATAAAACGTGTTTGTGTTGTTTGATTTGTGTGATCGTTTCGCTCTAACTGTGACTACATTTGAATTGGCAGCAAATACTGCCTGGCACCCCAGAGACAATTGAATCACTAAATTTAAAAATAAAAGATTCAGATTAGTCACGTTACATACTTTCATAAAGGATGCTGTATTGGCCTCACTAACTTTAGCTAATTAGTTATCCAGCAAGTTAAACATTAGGCTATAGGATACAAAGAACGTCGATGCAGCTTGATCTTTTGTTTAGTTTCTCCCATTCCTTTATTCATTTTGTAAAACTGTAACACAGAAATAAATCTCTTTCAGCTCATTCATGCTTTTTAAGAATATAAATCACATAAAATATGACTGATCTGCAACCGTAAGTTACACACTTCATCGCTAACACATTTCAACCACGTTAGCCGCCATTCCGATATATAATTAGAAACCATATCAGTGAACTACAATGGCTTATATTGCATATCACCCAACACACATGTAGCAAACAAAATAATACTTACAGGCATTGCCCTCATAGGGAACAAAATTATATTTAAAGCGACTTATGCTGTATGCTTATAACTGAAGATTCACGAGACACTAAAACAACCGTGCAACTCGTACTTATTTTCCGTGCGTGAAAGAACAGGAGGTAGGCGGAACACATCTCTGTATACCGGGAAAATTACCATTTCGCCCAGTAGATGGCACTCTAAAACAACAATTGCTGAGAAACATAGAAAACAGTAAGCTTGACATTTATGTCTGCCAAGACCATGACACTCACTGCCTGGTAGCTTAAGGATACCATATCTGCTAACTTACATTACCTAAACACATTCAACATTTTGCTTGGAAGAAATCAGTACAAGTTCAGTAATGGGTCTGGTGTACACTTTAGGAATGTCCTGCTTAATTGCTCTGATTTCCACAGCTCTTACAAAACCATCCTTACTGAGAAGTGCTTTTGTGACCATTGCCATTGGCCAGTGGTTTCTTTTCACTGCATTGTCTCTCATCAAGACGATGTCTCCTTCGTTCAAGTTGGGCTTTTTGTCCTGCCACTTGGTTCTGCTTTGATGTTGGACTTGCTTCCACTGCTGACGGAGGATTTCTGCTTTGCCGAAGTCTGACGGAGGTGACGACGGTGTTCCAGTCTTCTGCGTCAACAGCATTGATGGAGTAAGGATGAGTGGGCTTTCTGGGTCGGTGGAAACTGGCAGAAGAGGCCTTGCATTGATGATAGCGCAAATCTCTGCCATTAGTGTGACGAGGACTTCGTGAGTCAGAGAGGAAAAGCGCTGCTGCAGAAGCATGGAGTCTAGGATGCGGCGTGCTACACCAATGAGACGTTCCCATGCACCCCCATATGGGAAGCATGTGGGGGGTTGAAAATCCATGTGCACTGTTGGTCTTGCAGGTATCGCCAGAGACTTTCTAATGTGGAGACACAGCACTCAAAAAATACTCCATAGAAATGCATGGGGCTAGTTTGTCACGCCAATATGGCTGTTGTCTACACATATCCCACCCCTTCCTCGGCAAAACGTCGACATGTGAATACATTGAGCCAATCATGTGGTGTGATGTGAATACATTGAGCCAATCATATGGTGTGTTGTGAAGACATCGTGCCAATCATGTGATCTCGCCGCTGGAGCAAGATTGGTGTCGCGAAGCCTTGCGCACGCGCAGTTCGACCCAAAGACTGTGCCCGATGAGTGCCCATAAAACGTTGGTATATGGCCGCCGAGTAGAGGGACTTGCCTAAAAGGACTTTGGTATCACTGAATGTTTGTATCTTCAAGATCCAGTTCTTTTAAAGCACCGATGAAGTTTGTGCCTCTATCAGACCTAATTTGCTTTGCTGTCCCTCTGATAGAGAAAAATCTCCTAAGAGCATTGATGAAACTGGACGCACTCAAAATCTCTATCACTTCTATGTGTACTGCTCGTACACATTGACATGTAAACAGCACAGCCCACCTTTTGTTGCTTGCCTGGCCGCCTCTGGTCCGACGGTAGGTTACCTCCCAAGGCCCAAACATGTCCAGGCCAATGTAAGTGAAAGGAGGTGCTACTTGTAGCCTGTCTGCGGGTAGATCTGCCATCATCTGATCTTCTATTTTGCCTCGCAATCTTCTGCAAGTGACACACTTGAATAGTGTGCCCCTTATGCACCTTTTCCCTCCTACTAGCCACATTCCAGCATCCCTAATGGCCCCCTCTGTGAAGTGTCTGCCTTGGTGTTTTACCTTTTCGTGATGGTGACGCACAATGAGGGTTGTTAGGTGATGCTGACCTGGGATGATGAGAGGATTTGTTCTGTTTTGTTCTGTTTATCTCCAGGCTGGAACGAGATCAGCGCCCACCAACTCGGAGCAGTCCTTCTTCATCAATTGCCTGATGAAGCTTTCTGATGCTGCTTTGTTTGAGTGTCTTTTTGCATGTTCATGATCAAAAGTTTTCTTGCCTTTTCCAGATTGTCTGCTTTGACTGTCTCTTTACAGATGTGCCACCCTCTGCAGCTGTTGTCTTGGTTGGTCTGATTGCTTACATACACATAGAATCGCCTCTGCTCATTGTGGACATTGCCAAACACAACTTTGCTGTCTGAAAAGAAAGTGACAGAGTTCATGTGTAGGTCTATACTACTCATAGCAAACTCTGCTATTTCTGCTAAGGCGCACGTCTCCTACTGTATCACCACCCAGCCTAGATCTAATTTCTGAGCGAATGGGGCGTTATTGTAGCCTAGAAATCTAGATGCACCCTAGCGGCGGCAAATTAATTTGCTCAGCCTGTACGTCTAGTATCAAACCATAGGGATTTCTATTGGCTGACGCCGTGGACTTCATCCAATCACAGCGCTCTATTTTGTTAGAGAGTCTTAAGGCGGGCTTAACAGGATAACGACAGTCCTGTGACGGTGAACAACAAGGAAGGTGGCTATGGCTAACGAAGAGCGGTTGTTTGAATCGGCGTTGGCGTCAACTTTGGAGGAGTTGGACTTGTGCTTTTCTTTGAAAGTTGAGTAACACAATGCACTTAAGTAATTCCTTTCGAAGAAGGATGTATTTGCCGTTTTGCCGACCGGATACGGATATGGTCGTAGCGCTGGCCTATTGCATGCCTAGGCAGTTTGAAAGACAATTCTCTGCCCGCCCCTTGGATTAAGCGAGGTAAATGGTTCGATTCCAGACTATACATTTCAATGATATAGGATGGCCCGCCAGGCTAGCGTTATTGGGTCCATTTATCTGCTGTTGGATTTTGTGTATTCTTAGAATGTCTCTGCCTAGCAACAGAAGTATCTCTGCATTGGGATCTAAGGGGGGAATCTCACTTGCTGTGCTTTTCAGGTGTGGGTGATGGAGAGCAGCATTAGGGGTTGGAATTTCCGATCTGTTGTTGGGGAGTTCGTTGCATTCAATGAGAACAGGAAGAGGGATGCACGTCTTCTCATCTAATGATTCAATCATGTAGCCACATGCCCTCCTTCCGGATGTTTCTACACTGCCAGCACACGTCTTTAATGTGTAAGGAGATGGGGAGCTTTTGTCATTGAACATTTCAAAAAAGTCTGTTCTGGCAAGAGACTTGTTGCTTTGTTCATCAATGATCGCATACAGTACACTTTTGTAGCTGTCTCTCTGCGACCTTGGGGATACACGCTGACTAGACAGTTTTTTGAGCAAGCTCTTGCACTCACCCCTTCACCGCATACGTCAGTGCACTTGGATGTTACAGCTTCTGGAGGCTGTACCTTTTCTCTGCTCTCCGTTGTCTGAGATGGGTGGGGATTGTTTGGCTTTCCATGGTGATGGACCAGGATGAAGGGCTTCGACGTGTTTGTCATTCTTGCACTCCGCACATGTTATGGCTGTGTTGCAGTTCTTGGCAACGTGAGCTGTTGATGCACAACATCGGAAGCAGATGGAGTTCTCTTTGATGTACTGTTTGCGGTCTGTTAGTAGTTTGTCTCTAAAGTTCCTACATTTTCCTAGCGGGTGAGGCATTTAGTGAATTGGGCAGTGTTTGGTTAAATCTGGAGAGTCCACTTTTGGCTCACTGTTGTGGCTAGATTCACCAACCAACACTGACTGATTGGTATTACTAGTGGGGCTTCTGGGCTTGTCTCTCCTGGTGGCAGGAGCTGTGGGAGGAGATATGGTAAAACTACATGTAGGATTGTTTCTCGCTTTAGCTTGGTTGTGAATGAAGTTCACAAATACGCCAAATGGGGGAAAGGAATCCGGCGCTTTCGTTTAATTTGAGAGCCGTAAAACATCCATGTCTCCTGCAGGCTGTATGGGAGCTTTTCAACAATTGGAGCTACTCCTCTGGCTGTGTCTAGATATGCCAGTCCTGTTAGAAACCCATCTTGTTTTGCAGCTAACAGCTCTTGGAGGAGGTCTGCTAACTCACGCAACTTTGCAGGTTCTTTGTTGGATATTTTCGGGAAGCTCTCCAATCTTGCAAATAGCGCCCCTTCTATAGCTTCAGGTGTGCCATGGCACTCGTCAAGGCGCTGCCAGATGGTCTTGAGCCCACCCTCAGGATCTCTTATGTAGGCTGCTTTTAACCTGCGTGCTTGCTCTGACGACTCTTTGCCAAGCCATTTTACCAGGAGGTCAGTTTCCTCTGCTACCGTCACACCAATGTTGTCTATGGTGTTGCAGAACGAGGACTTCCATGCCCAGTAATTCTCTACTCTATCATCGAACTTCGTCAACCCGGTGGACACCAGCTCACTTCTTGCAATGAATTTGGCCAGATCTGCGGTTGCAGAACCATGATTGTTTTGATTAAGGGTGTGGTCAGAGGGTGGACTGAAAAGTGGATTTGGACTGAGGAGTGTATGGCCATTTGCTCCCTGCCATGCTTTATTGCTGATTGGGGACGGTTTGTGGTGCATTGTTGCTGGTGGCATTGGTTGCCTATGCCACTGTGGCTCTGGTGCAGAATTGCTAAATGGGTTTAGCATGTCTGTTTCCCTTTCTAGCTTTGTCTGTTGTCTTGACAGAGAATCATGAGCTGTGAAGTATCTTTGATTTACCTCTGATCCTGGATATCCGTAACTCTGATCTTCATCTAGTTCTGCTTTCAGAGCTGCTGCTTCTGCAATTGCAGCTTCCATTTCTTTATTGCATTGGAGAGCTTCTAATTTTGCTTTCTGGAGTTTTAATCTCTATTTCTCTTTGAGATAAGGCTGCTCTGGTTCTTGGTGCTTGTGTTTTGGCTTTTGCTGATGCTAACATGGCGCTCTTTCTTGAACTTGATGCACGAGCAGACGATGCGCGGGAGGAGATGGATGCCATTGCTTGAGATCTGACCTCGAGTTCTTGCAATTCTGCTTCGGTGGGGTCGGCGGGTAGCTGAGCTTCTGTATGAGATTCCATGTCGTATGGAGCAGGAGATCGGGGTGAACTACTTGCAGGCTGCTGTTTGCGAAGATTTGGTCGTCTTGACAGGCAAGGGTCTGCCTTTTTACTGTATTGGCCTCACTAACTTTAGCTAATTAGTTATCCAGCAAGTTAAACATTAGGCTATAGGATACAAAGAACGTCGATGCAGCTTGATCCTTTGTTCAGTTTCTCCCATTCCTTTATTAATTTTATAAAACTGTAACAGAAATAAATCTCTTTCAGCTTATTCATGCTTTTTAAGAATATAAATCACATAAAATATGACTGACTCTGCAACCGTAAGTTACACACTTCATCACTAACACGTTTCAACCACGTTAGCCGCCATTACGATATTAGAAACCATATCAGTGAACTACGCATTGGCTTATATTGCATATCACATAGTAGGGTCACTGAACATGGAGAAAAATTATGTCTCCTGTTTACTTAAATCACTGGCTATGTTGAATGAAGTTCACAAAACAGTTATTTTCAACAGTATGATTGTATGTCAGTATTATAATTGTATGTCAAACAATTAGAGATAAGATCAATATCCAATCAGTTTCACCAAATACACATACTCAATTGCTGAAAGATAGCAAAAACATAGCATAATCACAGATGAGACCTCAAACAACATTTAATTCATTTACACACAACATATTAGACCTCACCTCCACAATTTCCTCATCAAAATCTACAACTAGTCTACTAGACCCTATTCCTACTCACCTTCTTAAGACTGCTCTCCCCTTCCTGGATAATACTTTGCTCCAGATTATAAATAATTCAATGCTATCAGGGCATGTACCACAGTCGTTTAAGACATCTGTTACTAAGCCATCCCTCAAAAAACCTAGACTTGACCCTAACAACCTGGCCAACTATATATAGACCGATATAGATCTCCATTTCATGTCAAAATACTAGGAAAAATAGTGTCCAAACAAATTGGTGCCTTCTTACATATGAACAAAGTTCAGGAATTATATAAGTCTGGCTTTAGAGCTCACCACAGTACTGAACCAGCATTAGTTAAAGTTTTTAATGACCTCCTCATTGCTGCTGATAATGGATATGTAACAATACTTGTCATCCTGGACCTCAGCGCTGCCTTTAACACCATAGACCATGACATACTACTTCATAGGCTTGCAAATTTGATAGGAATCAAAGACTTAGCATTCACTTGGTTTAAATCATACCTTCCTAATGTTGTGTCAAATCCAAATCAAATAATACAAACTCAAAAGAAGTCCGCACACCGTGGATGTATACTGCAGATGATGGCTTTAATGCACTCCGGAGCATTAGTGAAGCAAGCAAGTAAGTGAAAGCAAAGTAAGCAAAGTGAGCTAAGTGAGCAAAGTAAGCTAACATCCTCTGGCTGTTGTCCAGCCTTTATACCCCTTCAAGTCATCCCAGACAAGACACTCTATGTTTACAGATAACTGACCAAGTAATATATGGTACTCCACCTTTGCCCTCTCATCCTGTTATTCATACATTCTTTAGGTTGTGCCATTCTTTAGGTTTTGCTTACATTTCCTGGCACCAAACCTTATCTATGCCATTTTCTGCCAGGCCTGCTCTTTCACTTAAACCAGTCTTCCTTTCCCACACTGAACATACTACAGACTTCAGTTTCACAAAACAATGATATTACACAGAATAAAGATACTACATAAAAGATATATAAACTAAAGGATATATTTCAATAAAGGCCACGACACTAACAATCGACACTCGACAATTTGTACAGGTCCATAATAAACCACCCAGACTATGGTAAAATATGGAGTGCCTCAAGGCTCAGTACTGAGGCCCCTGCTATTTTCTCTTTATATGCTTCCCCTAGGCTCTAAAATGAGGAAACATGGCATTAATTTCCATTCTTATGCAGATGATACATAACTATACCTCTCCATAATACCTGATGAATTAACCCTGTTAGCCAAACTTGACACATGTATAAGAGATATAAAGACATGGATGACAAATAATGTCCTGCTTTTGAACTCAGATAAAACAGAAGTCATGGTTTTAGGTTGTAAAAAGATGAGGTATGTCTTATCCACATCACAGGCTACATATAGTGATTTTCCACTGACCTCATCCACAAGTGTTTAAAATCTAGGAGTTATAATTGACCAGGACCTATCACTAAATAATTACATACATGTAAAACAGATCAACAAAACTTAATTTTACCATTTAAGGAACATTTCAAAGATAAGGAAGTCCTTATCCTTGCCAGATGCCAGATAGTCCTTATCCTTGGCAGATATAAATTAATCCATGCTTTTGTCACCTCAAGGATAGACTATTGCAATGCTCTATACGCTGACTGTAATAATACCTGTCTAAAGAGCTTTAGAAAAGTCTACAGCTTATACAAAATGCAATTGCTCGCACACTCACTAGGACCAAAAAATATGAACATATTTCCCCCATCCTAGCATCTTTACACTGGCTACCTGTTAAAAGTCGCATTGACTTCAAAATATTACTTATATCTCTTGGTTGCTTGCCTGCATTGAAAGAGGACACCTCATGAAGACACTCTTTTGTCTGCTTCTGACAGAAGAAGCACTATATCTGCTGCTGAACAAGTGTACAAAGTCCCTCTAGATGGACTTGATGCAGTTGCAGGTGTTGCTGCAGGTTCAGAAGATGGTCTACAACGTCTTTTCTGAAGACACCGAATCCTGCCTGCTTCACATGATTTCTGGTAGTGAATCTTAGCATGCTGCAGATGCTCACTGTTACAGGTGGATTTGTAGCAGTTCCTGTGCCATTTAACCATATACCGACTTACGAAGATGAGTAATTAACATGAAAACGTTGCCTGGTGTCCCTTTAAACTCTTCGTTGAAGTACAGCTGGTAGGCCTACGTAATTAACAGGTTCACGGCTAACTTACTTTGTTCATCAACGCACACCTTCACAAACTGTATTCCCGTCATAGGCTACTGATATTGCAGTCATGAACATCCAAGATGCAAACTCATTACTCAAGAAATAAAACAATGTGCCTTCTCACGTTGGTCCTCTGTGAATTGTAATACAACAGTGCCACCTAGTGTCTAAAAGTGTGAGGTAAACATCTTTTTTCGCTACTGCTGACTACCCAGAATGCATTGCAAGTCTTTAAACACCACAAAACAACAGAAATATACATAATCTTCCGTCAATATATTAATTTGCATACTTTTGTAATGTAAAAATTAGAATAATACTCTCCCATCAACTTTTGTACTTGTAAAATTTAGAATAATACTCTCATATCATGACAATTAAGCAAATTAGATTTGAATAACATGATAGTGTAACACACTGCTGGTATATATATCACATGGTTCCTCACTCATAATATCAGTAAGTCCATACTATCCCATGGCATGAAATTTAATTGAAGTGCATGGCAAGTTTGTAGAAATCTCTGTGTAGTCAATTAACATGTAATTGAGAGTAACGCAGACTAACTGGGCTTGAACACATGAAAGCATAGGTAAATGGGTTTGTCAATTGGCCTACAATTTTATATAATCTTTTTTCATATCTTGTGCATCCTCACATTGGAGTCCCGAGTTCATGTACAAAGTTTGGTTTCAATATGTGACAGTGTTCCTGAGATAATACCTAACTTCCTGTTTTGCGGCTACGCCGCCGATTTCATTTGGCTGTGACGGGCAAACGCTTCTGAAAATCAAAAATCCTTTCTGTAACTTTTGTGAGGCTTGGTCCAAGGATCATGTACGTCAAGTTTCGTGAAGTTCGGACCAAATTTGTGACCTGTGAAACTTTAGTTTCGCTTTCTATTCAATCCAATATGGCGGAAGAATCACATGGGTCA
Source organism: Alosa sapidissima (assembly GCF_018492685.1). Taxonomy (NCBI): domain Eukaryota; kingdom Metazoa; phylum Chordata; class Actinopteri; order Clupeiformes; family Clupeidae; genus Alosa; species Alosa sapidissima. The sequence goes on along the minus strand of NC_055958.1, from coordinate 32,415,917 downwards.
GTGACGTCACTTTGCCGCTTAAAAAACTCTCTATGTTCTACTTCTCCATGTTCTCTCTGTACGGCTCTGGGACAGCACCGAAAGTTGGCTTTAAAGGTGCATTCAGCGATCATATGCAATTGCAAGCCCATAACATTGTTTGTCACATTCAGCAATCATCTCCTCATGACCCGCTAGCTGCTCATTCCGCTAGCTGCCCATTCCGCTAGCTGCCCATTCCACTTGTTGCCCATTCCTATTATTATTATTATTATTCTTGACAGTCCATGTGAATTGGGTAACACTTTACTTGACAGTATCGACATAAGAATGACATGACACTGTCATGACACATGAACCCTAACCCTAATCCTAACCTCTAACCCTAACCCTAAACCTAAACCTGACCGTAATCCTAACCCT
>NC_055958.1:32373015-32410515 GCF_018492685.1 Alosa sapidissima | reverse complement strand
CTTATTTTTTTCATTATTATATGTGCCCTCTTATTTACTTACTTTTTTGTTTACTTGAATGTTATGTTTGTCTGTGGACTTAAATTGGTAAAATATGTCTTGTCTTCACCGTGGGATAGTGAGAAACGTAATTTCGATCTCTTTGTATGTCTGGAACATGTGAAGAAATTGACAATAAAGCTGACTTTGACTTTGACTTTGACTTTGACTTCACGAAGTTTAGCGTTTGCAGCCATCTTGAATTTAGTCACGATAAGTCGAGCAACGAGTAAGAATGAACAGCTATGATAAGGGATCAGATTCCAAAAATAATTCAGTGGAAATGCATGGATTCCAGTTGCTGCTACTGGAAGAAACTGGAATCCATGCATTTCCACTGAATTATTTTTGGAATCTGATCCCTTATCATACCTGTTCATTCTTACTCGTTGCTCGACTTATCGTGACTAAATTCAAGATGGCTGCAAACGTTAAACTTCGTGAAGATACTGTCTGTATAAATCGTCTTGTAAGTAAACTACCAGTGCTTTTTCAAAGTTCTCAATGTCTCGTTTTAAATGTCAGGGCCCTAGGAAGTCTACCAATGAAGTGTGGAGATACATTGAGCCTCGTAAATGGGTGTAAAACAGTGATTTATTTGCATGGCTAGCCCGATGCCGAAGCACCACTACTGAAAAAGTTGTTGGTAGCATCGGCTAACTAGCGCCAGATTTTGGAGTGCAGGGGACAAGTCGAGATGGGCTATGAGACATACGTTCACACTCGGTATCATGTTTCAATACACTTTAGGTCAATATCACACCGGAATTCTCCTTTAAAGAGTGTGCTGACTTCACAGAGACGTCTTAAAGAGTGTGCTGACTTCACAGGGATGTCTTAAAGAGTGTGCTGACTTTATAGGGATGTCTTAAAGAGTGTGCTGACTATAGGGTTGTCTTAAAGAGTGTGCTGACTTCATAGGGATGTCTTAAAGAGTGTTGACTTCACAGAGACGTCTTAAAGAGTGTGCTGACTTTATAGCAGGTACTGAGGTACACATCTGTAAGTAAATGTAACAACTCTGATGCTATTAAAGGTTGTGACCATTACCGTGTGTGTGTGGAACTAAAGAGAGGGCAACTACAGGTATACTCCACTGTGCTGTAGCACTGACCTGCACTGAACTGCACTCTGCTCCAGCACTGACCGCACTCTGCTGCAGCACTGACCTGCACTCTGCTGCAGCACTGACCTGCACTCTGCTCCTGCACTGACCTGCACTCTGCTGCAGCACTGACCTGCACTCTGCTCCAGCACTGACCTGCACTGACCTGCACTCTGCTGCAGCACTGACCTGCACTGACCTGCACTCTGCTGCAGCACTGACCTGCACTCTGCTCCAGCACTGACCTGCACTCTGCTCCTGCTGACCTGCACTCTGCTCCAGCACTGACCTGCACTCTGCTCCTGCACTGACCTGCACTCTGCTGCAGCACTGACCTGCATTTTTCTTGTAGCAGATAGGCACACGATGGATACCGTCTGTTGTAACTGTCTGCTTTCTGGACTTAAACATAATAAACATAATAAACATAATAATAGCCAGTTGCTCTGTTTTCTCAACTTAAACAGTATAAAGGCAAGGCTCTCTTTCTATCTATCTATCTCTCTCACACACACACACACACTAAGTTGTTCCAAGTCATACCAACTCTTAGCATCTACTGTAACACACACACATACACTCTCTCTCTGACTAGTCTGCGCATACACACACTCTCACTACAATAAAGAGACACACGCTCTCCCTACAATACAAAGACACACTCTCCCTACAATAAAGACACACACACTCTCCCTACAATAAAGAGACACACACCCTCCCTACAATATAAAGACACACTCTCCCTACAATAAAAATACACACTGACCAGTCTGCGCATACACACACTCTACCTACAATAAAATTACACACTGACCCCTGCTGGTTGACAGAAGAATGACACATTTAGAGAATGGGAGGGAGGGAGATAAAGACAGAAACTACAGATACTAGCAATCATAGATATAGATATATATATCTATATGTTCTATATATATATCTATGCTAGCAATACCTTCACCAATTCGCCTTATTCACCCGGCGGCCAGACCAAGGCTAAAGGGTACTCTTGCCATTAAACCTAAGGCCAGCAGATGGTGGTGGTAATGCACTCCGTTCGCAAACTGCCAAAAAAACTCACTGAAGAAGAAGAAGAACAGGCCAGTGAATCTTTCTTCTTTTTCGGTGAGCTTTTTTTGGCAGTTTGCAAACAGAGTGCATTACCACCACCATCTCCTGGACTGAGGTGTAATGGCAAGTGCCTTTATGGTATCCATGTCATCCTCCACACACACACACACACACACACACAGAGGTTCACCAGCCATTTATTGGATTACTCCTCAACCCATGACATCAAGACACGCCTCATACAAAGCCAAACACCATACATACAAACATACATAAATACATTCACACATAAAAATCCCAATACATCACATGTTAAAAACCCCACACATCCAGAAACCCCTTAATGTTCTTTACCAGGCTGTAATAGGCAAACTAAAGGTTTAATCGACCAGCCACCATCCCCTTAAGAACCTCCACCAGGGCAATTAATCCCTTTAGAAACCTCCACCAGGGCAATGGTTTACGACTAAAACCCTACTCCTGTAGGATAGCTCAGGTAATAGCCAGTTCCATTTAGACAACTTGGCAGACACCTCCTTCAGCAGTCCCTCCCAATGCCTTGACTTAAACCCTTCCATGTCCAGAATCCCCCCCAAGAATTATGGCATTGTTATGTACATGTGTTTCAGAGAGAGAGAGAGAGAGAGAGAGTTATAGGGTTGCACCAGCAGGAGGAGCTCCTGAGCCAGTGAGGGTCTGGCTGACCAGTGTGGTCAGCAGGCTGTCTATGATCCCTTGCCTACACTACACCTAGGGTGACCACCGCCATGACACTGGAAATGAAGACACTAGTGCCCAAAAGTTAGGACAAAGGTCCAAAAGTGAGGACACATACGGAATCTGAGTAACATAAGGAATAACATTACAATAAACCATTTCTATAGAAGCCACCTATTTATTATAGTCTAACATTTGTTCTTGTTTTTTTCACATTAGTCAGCTATTTGCAACATTCCCATACTTATTATAATAACATAGTAACATTATTTTTTGTGTGTGTGTGTGTGTGTGTGTGTGTGTGTTTTCACATTAGTCACCTTTTTCCTTTTTAACCCAATAACTTTTTAGTCACTTAATAACGTAGTGAGCTCTGCAGCTGTGGGTGTTGCTGGAGCAAAAACGATGGCACAGAGGATTTCCCGGCAGATCTGGCTTTCTCTTTGTGCCTGCCTGTGAGAGCGTGCCTCTCTGTGGCACTCTTACCCCTGGAGCTGACATCAATAGTAATAGTTTCACAGTTTACAAAATGCATGGTACAGTATGCATCTGTCCTGCTTTTGGTAGCAACGTGGTGTTTAGAATAGGCTACCACGCAGAGTTGAAAGACATCTTTCGTTTCACCATATGCAACTTAAGGCTCAGCAACGGTGTTCATTTATTCGATCACGAGGGGAGTTGCCGCATTGACTGCTTCGCGAAAAGGAATCCGGTGGAGTTTTGTGAAGTCCCGTGCTACGGAGGTGGCGGAGGGTCAGAAATGATGACACGTAACAGAGATGAGTAGCTTACAGAGGCCTTGAAATGAGCCGTAACCTATGGGCGTAGCCTATGTGCTCATTAAATGCGGACAGAGGGCCACTCGTGACAAAAATCCGGACAAAAGTCCAAAAAGGAGGACACACTCTCTGTCTGGACAGAGAGCTTAAAAACCGGACTGTCCGGATGAAATCCGGATGGATGGCCACCCTAACTACACCCTTGCCTACACTACATGGACAAACACTATGACAACTTGCCTACACTACATGGACAAACACTATGACACCTTGCCTACTGTACACTACATGGACAAACACTATGACACCTTGCCTACACTACATGGACAAACGTACTGGGACGTGTTTCATTCAGACCCACTGCTACAGGCGTTTAAAATCAGGCGCCTGGTCATTCGGAGCTGAAGAGCTCAGTGAATTCATGTGTGGTAGGCTACTGTGATAGGGTGATTTAGAATGGGATGTCATAAAGGTTCCTGTGGGTCAAATGTCCAGGTCTCCCAATACTTTAGTCAATATAGTTTATTCAACACAACCATTATTTCCTGCCTTTTAACCAAGGTTTATACAATATTTTAGTTAAATTCCCTCAGCTGAGGTCAATCCTCTGTGGCCCAATCAGGACATGTAGAAGTCTAAGGGCTCCTCTGTGGCCCAATTAGGACAGGTCGAAGTCTAAGGGCTCCTCTGTGGCAGAGTGCACTTCCTGTGTTATTTAGCCTGACGTTGTCATACTCAGATCAGACGAGCTCAGATGACGTGATAGACCAAGCGCTGTTGCTCACCTGTCCATCATCGTAAAGCCTGATTTGATTGGTCCGCCTGATTTAGGGCGAGCATACTTGCCCCACAATGGAGCAATGCCAGACCGAACTTCCCGTGGGGCGGGACTAAGTTCGGAATGGCACCCAAGCTATGTGTTATTGAGCGTAGTGTGTAGTCTATGGAGGCAACAGCTGGGTACTGAAGCACATGGTTAATGAAGAGCTGATTCAAAGTGTGCTCAGGCTTGGGGAACAACAGAGGTGGCCAGCTGAGGCCGCAGTGGCACGTGAGCAAGCAGGCTGGGCGGCTGGATTAGCCTGATCTGTGGGCTAACTTAAAGACTAACCCTTTAAAGCATAACTCTGTCTCCCTCTCTCTGTCTGAGCACACAGGCATTTAAAATATTAGTTTTTTTCTACTAGCTTTAGCCACTAGCATTAGTCATTGTCATGCTGTCTTGAATGCATTGTGATTGGCATGGGTGATTTCTTTAGTGGTTTCTACAGGTAACTATAACCGGGGTTACTGTCTGTTGTCAGGCAGGTAACATGAGTGCAGTGATGTCACTGAAGTGTTTCCCCTTTCACGTGCTCTCTCTCTCTTTCTCTCTCTCTCTCTGTGAGGTGCTGCTGACATCACAGTTCTTCCACTTGAGGGGCGCTCTGAGGTAAGCTGTCTCCTCAGATCAGTCAAATCAGAGCAGCTGACTGTGTGTATGTGTGTGTGTGTGTGTGTGTGTGTGTGTGAGTGTGTATGTGTGTGTTCCTCTTCATCAGTGAGTAGAGTTAACACACACACACACCTCTTCGGCAAGGTTCCTTCGTAATGCCCTGTAATCTGGGCAGTAATCTGTGGGTTTAACTAATTACGGGACGGTACCTGTAATCCCAACTCTGCCTTCAGGAGACACACGTAGACCTGTCACTGAACATCTCTCTCTCTCTCTCTCTCACACACACACACACACACAGATTACATTTATCCACAAGTGAAGTGACACGTGATTGATGGAACATTTTACCTCACCCTGATGCCATATTTTAAAAGTCCTCTATACACTGTTAACATATACTACACATATTCTAAATTCAAAAATTCACCACACACTGATAGGAATTTTAAAACAGTCCACACACTACACTACGTCCATCTACTGTGTCCACCACTCCAGACCGTCCGTGTTTGAGTACAAAACATCTTTATTGATCTTGCTTTGCATGGACAGCTCATATGTTTCCATCTGTACACATTTGAAAGGGTGAACCTGTCGTTATGCACTGTAAAAACATGTTTTAAAAAAGAATCCTGCAGACTCACCATTACACAGTACATCTACAGAGTGTTACACATCACACACAGATGCAGATACAGTTATGTACAGTCCAATTCATGAAAGGGAATCATTGGCTATTTGAATGTGTGTGTGTGTGTGTGTGTGTGTGTGTTTAGGTACTGCATTGATGCATTGTGGGTAATGTACAGTACTGTATATGCATGCATCCATGTAGGTTGATATTATACCATGTATGTTATGCATGTGTATGCATGAGTGTGTGTGTGTGTGTGTCTGTGTGTGTGTGTGTGTGTGTGTTCGTTCACATACAAATGTGAATGTAGGTGTAGTGTGTATCACTTCTGAGAGAGCACCCTCTGCAATCTACTCACCGACACCACCTACACCAACCCTCACCCTAACCCAGATCTGAACACAGGACCTAGCAGTTAGCAGCTATCTGCTAGGAGCTAGCGGTTAGCGGCTAGCAACTAACATATAACCAGAAGACAGCTGGCTACCTCGGTGAGAGCCAACTCCTGACCACACCTGGGCCAGACCCAGGCCGTATGTCAGCCAGATGGAGCCCGGAGCCAGTTGTCTTCTGGCCATATGGATTATATAGTTAAAGCTGCAGAGGGTTAGCTCATGCCCAGCCCATCCTGGCCTTGCAGCGAGAGGGAGGGAGTGAGAGAGAGAGGTGGTTCGGAGCATGAGCAGCCTTGGCAGGCACTCCACACCTCAGAGAAGGGGATTAGTAGGGCCAGCTTGCATGCCAGCTGTTTTTAGGTTGGAGGTTGGGTTTGATTTCGAGCGAGAGCGAGAGAGCGAGAGAGAGAGAGAGAGAGAGAGAGAGCAAAATAAAGACAGAATAAGCAAAATAAAGAGAGAAAAAGAGGGAGAAAGAGAGAGCTAAAGAAAATGATCCCCTAGTGGACATGATTAGTTGTGTGTATGTGATCTATTGTTTGTATGTGATGTGGTGTGTGTGTGTGTGTGTGTGTGAGAAAGAGAGAGAGAGAGAGAGAGAATCAAACAAAAACTTGGCTAATGTAAACACAGCTCTAGGTGTAATGAGCAGAGACACAGACAGACAGACAGACAGACAGACAGACAGAGTGAGAGAAGCTCACACCCATTCCTCCAGTCTACTGACAACGGTTCCCTCAGCACCATGGACAGCTCCTAGCACACCCATATAGCATATAGCATACAGCATACAGCATACAGCATATAGCACAGAGCAGAGGTGTGTTCCTTGAACAGAGGCGGACATTTGTGGTGAACCTGTTTTCTCTGAACAGATACATTTGAACTATATTGTGTAAACATTTCATTTCAGCAGTAACTCTCCATCCAACTCCCAAAATGTTTGCGGAGAACTAACTGTGTGTTTGTGGAAATGTTTGCGGCAAAAAAAACTCAAGACAAACTGCAAAACGGTCTGGGCTATGATTGTGGTTATTGAACGCACCTCTGATCTGAGAACCTCAGCAGCTCTCCGTGGGCAGCATCTGGCCATAAGTGTTGGAGGGCAGGGGCCCCATAGGCATAAGTGTTGGAGGGCAGGGGCCCCATAGCCATAAGTGTTGTTGTTGGAGCCAGGGCAGGGGTCCCATAGCCGGGCAGCAAACTCACCAGTGGAAACCCTCTTGCACTTTGGAGAAAAGTGTCCGCTACAGGAATACAGGGCATGTGTGTACACGTCATGATCCACTAGAGTCCAGGGGATCCCCAGCACACCTGAGTCAAGTCCCCATGCCTACACCTACTGTGCGGGAGCTGCTGAGCTGTCCCTCACCCAAGAAAGTTTACATCAATGCTGGAAAAAATCATCAATCATCTATCTCTCTTTGCTATCAATAGCAGTGGTACATAATACCAGTCAACACATATTTCACGACCACATTGAGACTGAGTATTTACGCTAGATAAAATGTTACTTTAAGAAGATAGTCATCAGTTTTCAAGTGTCCAATGGGATTACAGACGGCCATTTCATGATTGGCAGAGAACTCGTCCATTCCAACAGCGGTTTATCCAATCAGGAAAAGGCACTGACGTAGCACAAAGCAGCTTGACCAATGAAGACTGAGAACCTAAAGTCAGGTGTTTTGGCTGTGATAACAAGAGCATCCAGGAAACCGAAATCTTGTCTGAATGTCGTCATCACCCCGATGCACAAATGGTCCATCACGTCCGATTCACCAGCGGCTTCCTCTGCACATGAGTGTCCAACTACGTCTCTTTGCCTCACAAAGAAATTAAACAGTTCTCTAAATCGAGAAATCGTCCATCGTCCATAATTCTCTAAATCGTCCATCGTGTTCTCCAAGCAATACCATGGCAACAGGACTGTCAGGTTCTGAAGGCAGATATCTGCAAAGAGGGAGAGGACAGTATTGGTTAGAGACAGTCAGTCACAGAGGGCAGATGTGTCTGATGACCAATCAACTAGTGCTGTTAGTGGACTGCATGGAGATGGGCAGGGCTACCTTGTTCACAGCTGTTTCGTTGGTCTATGTGGAAGTGCTCTCTCTCCGTGTATCCAACGTCCTGTGAGAGAGAGGGAGAAAGAGAGAGAAAGAGAGAAAGAAAGAAAGAGGGTCAAAGAAAGAGAGAGGGAGAGATTATTATGTTATTTGAGTGCTCTATCAGGTTAAGAGGGAGATTGCTAGTTTATACGAGTGCTCTATCAGGTAAAGAGGGAGATTACTAGTTTATATGAGTGCTTTATCAGATTAAAGGAATGGTTCACTGTAAACACAACCTAGGGTCTATTTATGGATGATAACAACTTCACAGTTTGGTTTGAGAGCAAAATTATGTCTACAATACAAACACGTATCACGTTCAGCCAGATCTGCTCAGCGCTGCAACAAGTTGAACGTGATGCAGCCGGAAGACAAAGTAAAGAAATTCACTGACTTCAAAAACAGTCCTTATTATAACCTCTTTGTACACTTGCAAAGGTTACAAAACTTCCATTTGGCTGTGGGGACCTTCTCCACACTACCACTGAAGTGTAAGGCTATTTTAAGCCTTGTCAGTGGTTTGTTGATGGAAATTTATTTTGCACATGCCTGCTGCTACAAACTATAAGCCATTTTGTTGCTAATGCAAACAAAGGTCTAGCTCATACCTGTCAACATTTAGCTTTTCAGAAACGGGAGATTTTTTTTCGGGGGGGGGTCCAGTTTATACTGGATCTGTGTTTGCATATTTAATACGTTTCATACACGTGTTTCAACACTGCATTTCGGTCGTTGCTTTTACCTTACGTTGCTTTTACCTACCTGCTTGCTGTCAGATTTGGTTCCGAGGGCACAAGTTCAGTGTATCAACAACACTCAATAACAGTTTATGTGATGTGTTAATCAATTAAATTCCCAACAATTTCACAACAGCTAGTTCTGGAGTAGGCCATTCAACTAGCCCGCTTGCTTACGACGAGACTCAGGCTGCGCAGTCGGCACCCGCTTCCTTATTTGGGTTTTGGGTTGCCAGGTTTTAGCCTATGACAAAACGGTTGAAATTGAAACTAAGTGATCGTGTATGTGTAGGGTGTATTTCATACACAATCTGGCAACCTGAATGGATCACAATGATTTCAAAATGAAGTTTGATGGCCATGCAAATTTCCGGGAGAAATAACAAAACGGGAGGGTGCTGGGAGATGACCTTGAAATACGGGAGAATACCGGGAAAAACGGGAGTGTTGATTTTAATTTTGCTCCCAAACAAGAGTTTGAACTCGAACCTGATGAAGCAAATTGCGAAACGCTTTGTTCACGCCTAATAAAGTCAGCAAAAATACTCTCCAGTGTGCGATGTATACTACTTTTTTCAATATACTGCACACCATCAGCACCTGGAGCAAGAAGGGCTGTGCTAAGGGATTTTGAACCTTTGAACTCATTATCACCTATAAAGACTCGAGGTTATGTGTACAGTGAACCATTCCTTTAAAACGAAACTCTGTGTGGAATTTCTCTGGGAATACTGAAGGGAGGGGTGAGCTCTCTCTGGCGTGTTTTGTTTGGTCCTTGGTTAAAATATAATGTACGTTTTTTTTTTTTTTGCATAAACGTGTCTACTAATAAATGATGTAATTATAAAAAAAACATAAACACTAACAAACGTGACTTCCTGTGAAATCCCTGCGCCTTTAAGAGAGATTTGTTAGTGCTTTATCAGGTTGTTAGTTTACATGAGGGTGCTTAATCCATTTGGTTAAGAGGGTGATTTCTAGTTTACATGAGGTCTCTCTCTCTGCTAATTGGGAGAGGGTGATTGCTAGTCCACATGAGGCCTCTCTGTGCTGACTGGGAGAGGGAGATTTCTAGTTTACATGAGGTCTCTCTGTGCTAATTGGGAGAGGGAGATTGCTAGTTTACATGAGGTCTCTGTTGAAGTTGCTATAGTGGTGCCGATTGGGAGAGAGACTCACACTTGATGCTGCCGCAGGAAGTCTGCAAACTGGCGATCCTTAGCATAGAGCTCGATGATCCGGATGCGGTCCTGGATCTCCTGTCCAGACACAGCAAACACAAACACAATCAGAGGGGACAGCACACACACAAAATACACACACACACACAAACACACAGACACACAGAGAAACACATGCACATGCACAATCGCATGCGCACACACACACACACACACATAGAAAGACACACAGAGAAACACACAGAGAGACACACACACACACACACACACACACACACACACACACACACACACACACACAGACACACACAGACACACACACACACACACACAGACCTCGCGTGTGAGCTCGCTGTTCTCGTAGATGTGTCGTATCTCCTCGCTGCTGAAGTCGGTGGAGGCCTCTGCGCTGGCGCTGCTGTGAATGGGAGGGTCGGGGTAGCGGCGGTAGTAGTGGCTGTAGCCCGTGGTGGCCTCGCTCTCGTACATGGGGTTGTACTTAGTGGCCCGCTCCAGAGACGGCAGGCTGTCCCCGTGCCTGGACAGGGATGGACAGAGGAGGATAAATACACAGACATGCATACACACACACACACACACATACATTCACACACGCACACACACACACACACACATTGACACACGCACACACACACGCACACAGACACACATTCACACATACACACACACACACACAGACACACACACACGTCACAGATTAATTCACACATACACATATTTCTCTCAAACACATTGAGGGAAAAAATGCACACATACACATATGACAGACACTGCAACATACACACACACATGCAAACTCACACACAGGTGCCCCACGCCCTGTAAACATGTGCTCAGTATGGGATGGCTCAGGGCTAACATGAGGCCAGGACAGGTCATAAGAGGTCATGGGAGAGGTGTCTCTGCAGAGGGACTGGCTGTGTGTGTGTGTGTGTGTGTGTTTGTGTGTGTATGTGTACTGTGTGTGTGTGTGTGTGTGTGTGTGTGTGTGTGTGTGTGTGTGTGTGTGTGTATGTGTACTGTGTGTGTGTGTGTATGTGTACTGTGTGTGTGTGTGTGTGTGTGTGTATGTGTATGTGTGTGTGTATGTGTACTGTGTGTGTGTGTGTGTGTGTGTGTGTGTATGTGTACTGTGTGTGTGTGTGTGTGTGTGCGTACTGTATGTGTGTGTGTGTGTGTGTGTGTGTGCGTGCTCAGCTCTGCAGGGGGCCTCACCCTGGACTGGTCCTGGTTATTTCCAGCTACGCACCCCAGGGGACCAGCTCTAAGCTCATACTGGAGAGTGTGTGTGTGTGTGTGTGTGTGTGTGTGAGTGGGTGATTGGGGTATAGGTTTCTAATTATGTTCAGCTCCAGTGAACAAATACCCCACGCAGACAGACACACACACACATGTACACACACACACACACACACACACACACACACACACAAACATTCCTAGAGCTACCCCAAGGGTCGTCACGACAGCAGAGCAGTACCGGACAGTTACATAAGAGTTTGCAGAGACATAAGTCCCATAGTCTGTCTCAGTCTTTAAGTGTAGTGTCCACTGTGTGTGTGTGTGTGGTGTCTGGGAGCATGCTCTTGTGTTCGTTCGAGCCTGCCTAAGCTTTTGCAATGTTGGGTTTAGTGCCAAAAGCCAGATCGGTCATTGCACTCCCACACAACCCTGTGCCTGCGCCTGCCTCACAGACACAGGGAGAGTGACCATTATTACCATGCACTATCTAGAGAGTGACTAGCCTGACCATTACCATGCACTATCTAGCTCAGCCTACCTAACCTACCTGCACTGCATCTTAATCTGGTATCTCAGTGAGGACGATCCCCTGTGAGACAAATCAGTCAAATCAGATTGATACACATCATTGCTCTGTTCCATTCGTTCCGAGGACTTTCGGGTTTTACGGGGACCTTTTTGGCGGTTCTACGTTTCTAAGGATTTGATCGCCACCGGTGCTTTGCATGAAAGAATTCTAACTTGCTAGGAGGAGGAGTCTTGGTGTGGAGGAGGAGTCTGTTGAAGAATACTACTGTAATTGGAGTCTCAAGGCTATTGCACACTAAAATCTGCCATTTCAGTACTATACAGATGTGACAGATCCAGACGCCTAGTCCCAAATCTTTTATGACGGACATTCTGAGATTCTGAGTAGAAACACAGACTCAGTGTGCAATGGCCTTTAGTCTGATGGTGAATGCTGAGGAATCTTTCACAGCGTGTCTCGTAGATTGTCATGTATAGATGTGAATGCTGAGGAATCTTTCACAGCGTGTCTCGTAGATTGTCATGTATAGATGTGTAATTTTCATGTGTGTTCCATATGTTTAGAGCACACCATACATCTACTACCCAACATGGAAAAAATCTGGAAAATGTATGTTCATTTTTACATTGGAAGTGGAAGGGAAGGCATTATTCCATTTTAGGAAATGCATTTGCAAGCTCTATACAGTATATAAGTATATATCCTCTTTTGATCCCGTGAGGGAAATTTGATCTCTGCATTTATCCCAATCCGTGAATTAGTGAAACATATACAGCACACAGTGAACACACAGTGAGGTGAAGCACACACTAATCCCGGCGCAGTGAGCTGCCTGCTACAGCAGCGCTTGGGGAGCAGTGAGGGGTTAGGTGTCTTGCTCTAGGGCACTTCAGCCATGGATGTGGGCATGGGAGAGCAGTGCTCAACCACTTCCCCCGCCCACATTTTTCCTACTGGGTCGGGGATCGAACCGGCAACCCTTCGGTTACAAGCCCGAAGCCCTAACCAGTAGGCCACGGCTGCCCCTAACAACAGCATATCAGGTATCTTACATGACAAGGGTGATTCCTCTATGATTTTTTCCCAGACCTTTTCCATATTGTGTGTATGTGTATACAATGTGTGTGTGTGTGTGTGTGTGTGTGTGTGTGTGTGTGTGTATGTGTGTGTGTGTTTGTGTGTGCATGTCTGTGTCTGTGTGTCTGTGCGTGTATGTGTTTGTGTGTGCGTGTGTGTGTGGTGTGTGTGTGTCTGTGCGTGTGTGTGCCTACCGTAAGGGGTCCTCAGTCTCCTCTTTGTCATACTGGTCCCTGAGGGCTCTTGCCAGGAAGAAGATGACGCCAGAAGCCACCAGTAGAAACCCGGCAACTGACGCTATGGCGATGCCAACCACCAGTGGCTCCGACACATACTCCTCACAGTGCTCACCACGGTACCACCAGTTTTCACCCACACGACACCTAACACACACACACACACACACACACACACACACACACACACACACACACACACACACACACACAGAGTGAGAGGGAGAGGTACAGTAGGGGTAGAGAGAAAGAGAGACAATAACACACATTAACACATATTGACATTGCTGACAAAATGATAGTAAAGAGGTGCATATACATGTAGAGCATATTTAAAAACCTAAGTCCACACAGATTCATACATTATCACATTACATTTTTATATCACATTATTTAAGGGGTAATGTATAGAACACCCTTCAGGGTGAAGCAAGACCCCTCTTCTGGCACGTCAGGGTTCGGTTCACCCTGTCGGGACTTATCCCGCTTATTATACGGCTACTTGCCAAAACAAAAAAAATAAACTCCACATGACATGTCTCTTTACATTTATTTGTTAATGTTTCGTCGTGGCTTTTGCTGAGAAACAAATAGTTTGCAACACACGCTGAACTTGAATCAAACATTCTTTACAACACAGCTGATCAACCATCTGCCCTCACTTTTGAATGAGATCCGTTGCAAGAAGTGACCGGACTACTTGCAGAGTGACATGAAAGACGTAAATCAGAAGCACAAAACCCATTGCCATTGACAGCGGTATGTTTCAGCGGTAATTACATGAATATATATTACCGTAGAACGTTTGGAAATCCCATTCAAGTCAATGGAGTGTTGTACTTGCATTGTGAAGAGCAGTATAATAAGTAAATATATATATAAACATATTATGTAAACATTTTATTATTCACACTGGTCTCCCCTGTCTTTCTCTCTCTGTCCCACACACACCTGCAGATTGCTCCTTTTCCAGGGATGATGTCACACTTGCCGTCGTTCATGCAGAAGTCGGACTGCAGCTCACAGATGCTCTGGCAGGGCAGTCCGTCCACGCTGTAGTAGCCGGCATTACACACACACTCCGCCTCACCCGACCAGCGGTTCACCATGCACTCCGCGTACTCGTTACACGCCTGGTACTTACACGGGTCCGCCTGTTCACCTGCACACAGAGGGGAGGAGGAGTGTGTGTGTGTGTGTGTGTGTGTGTGTGTGTGAGAGAGAGAGTGATTAGTGCACACTAAGGAAACCGAAATGAATGAATCATGACATTCACACACACAGCTCCAGGAGAGCTGTTTAATCTTGCCTACCTAATCACACCAGTCATGCAAACTCTCAAACACACACACTGAGTTCATCGACAGTTCACACACTACACCATGTGGAAAGCCCAATAGAGTACACAGCTGTGTGTGTGTGTGTGTGTGTGTGTGACTAACCTGACTTCACTTGTAGTGAGTACTTGTCTATGGCCATGTTTGTGTGTGTGTGTGTGTGTGTGTCTGTGTGTGTGTGTGTGTGTGTGTGTGTGTGACTAACCTGACTCCACGTCTAGTGAGTACTTGTCTATGGCCATGTTTGTGTGTGTGTGTGTGACTAACCTGACTCCACGTCTAGTAAGTACTTGTCTATGGCCATGTTTGTGTGTGTGTGTGTGTGTGTGTGTGTGTGTGTGTGTGACTGACCTGACTCCACGTCCAGTGAGTACTTGTCTATGGCCATGTTTGTGTGTGTGTGTGTGTGTGTGTGTGTGACTGACCTGACTCCACGTCCAGTGAGTACTTGTCTATGGCGAGGTTCATGGTCTGGTAGGCGGTGTTGCAGAAGTCCTCCAGGATGAGGTAGACCGAGCTGGTGACCCCGCGCTGCACGGGCTTCCCAAACTTCATGCGGCTGTTCACCACGATGCTGCCGTTACGGAAGTTAAGAATCTCCAGGTTCTCAAAGTTACTGAGGTTGGACTGCAGGTATGGCACCAGCTGAGGGACACACAGAACGCACACAGACAACATGCTCATGAACGTGCCCTAACACACATGCATACGCACATGGACACATACACACATATCTACATACAGTACCCTCCAGAATTATTGGCACCTCTGCTAAAGTTGACTAAAAAGAGAAATATAAAATCATCTTTTGGAAATTGATCTTAATGCCTTAAGTAAAAAAAATGAGGAAATATCCAACCTTTAAGGACACTGATTTTCTTTGTGAATGAATAATGTATCATAAATAAATAAATGTTCTTCCTTAAAATACAGGCATCATAAGTATTCACACCCCTATGTTAAATTCCCATAGAGACAGTCAGATTTTTATTTTTAAAGGCCAGTTATTTCATAGATCCAGGATATTATGCATCCTGATAAAGTTCCCTTGGCCTTTGGAATTAAAATAGCCCCACATCATCACATACCTAGAGATTGGCATGGTTTTATTTCAGTTAGCCTATTAGCTGTTTTGATTTGCATTGCGCTCAATGAGCATATATATATATATATATATATATATGTGCCTGCATAGCATATCATATCAATATACACATAAATGAGATTAATGTGTATGGTGATGCGTACCAGCTCAAGGAAGCGCTGCTCCAGTTCCTTGTACTCCGGTGAGCTCTTATTGAAGAGGTCGTCGGAGAACACCATGTTGGTGACCCTCAGGCTGAAGAACACCATCAGTGCCCGCCCAGGGTTGGTTGGCATGGCGATTCTGCCGGGGTCATCCAAGTAGCCACTGCCGTCCTCCATGTGGTCACCGTGGATATAGACGTCGTAGTCCACCTCGGACACGGTCAGAACGATGGGCGGCTCTGTAGACGCTGTCGCTTTCTTCATTTGCTCTTCCTCCTCAGGTGTAACCATGGCGATGAGGGTGAAGGGGGATTCCTTCTCCGGGGAGATGGGTGTGGGCTGGATAGAGTCCAGTGGGGCCTCGGACGTCTCGCCGACCAATAGGATCTCATCCTCCGTGAGGTCTACCTCTGACACACCTGGCTCCTCTTGCTCTGCCTCTTCCTCTATGACCACAGGAGCCTCGGTCTCCATGGGAACCACAAGCTCCTCCTCCTCCTGCTGGGCCTCGGCGGGGACTGTCTCCTCTTTAGCCTCCTCCTCCTCCTCCTCCTCGACCGTTACTGTGGTGATGGTGCTGATGTCATATTCCTCCTCTGTGACATCACTAGCAGGCGCCTCCGCTGTGCTGTCCTCCGTATCGGGGGGCGGGGCTTCAGGCAGGCTCACGCCCACCACGGCCGGCCAATCCTCTCCTCCCGAGCCCGATCCAGAGATTTCAGTGGCCAGGTCATCAGCAACAGCCTCGTTCTCCACCGAGGGGCTGTCTGTGGGGTTAGCCTCAGCGTCCACAACATTACTGACCAAAAGCTCCTCTCCCTCGTCCACTGCTGGGAGACACAGAGAGATCAGTGAGTGTGGGACAGTGTGTGTGTGTGTGTGTGTGTTTTTGTGTGTGTGTGTGTGTGTGTGTGTGTGTGTGTGTGTGTGTGTGAGTGTGTGTGTGTGCGTGCGTGTGTGTGTGTGCGTGCATGTATGTGTGTGCGTGTGTGCGTGCGTGCATGTGTGTGTGTGCGTGCATGTGTGTGTGTGCGTGTGTGTGTGCGTGCGTGCATGCATGTGTGTGTGTGCGTGCATGTGTGTGCGTGTGTGCGTGCATGTGTGTGTGTGTGTAACTCACCTGGTGCTTCCTGCTCCTCCTCCTCAGCTGTGTGTTCAGTGAGAGGTGGCTCTGCATCACTCTCATCTAGAATGATGACATCATTCTCCCCGATGACCTCAGCCTCCTGGCCACCCCAAGGGTCAGTGGTCAAGGTGGGGTCGAGGAGGTCGTCCTTCGGCACCTCCTCAAACACTTCCTGTCCGGAGTCAAGGGGAATCTCTGCAGCCAGGATGTCATCCTGGAAACAGAACCATGCGCACACACACACACACACACACACACACACACACACACACACACACACAGGACACTTAAACCTGTGAACTGAGAGTGCTCTGAACCAAACACCAGAGGTATCAGAGGACCTAATCACTCAAAGCCACATGGTAGAGCCAGATTCCTACAGAACCGACACCTCACAATAGGACGCCTAGCAACCTCTTTTCCTCCAAGCGCTACATTTGAAAAACATGGCCAAGAGCTACCAATGTTTTATGGGTTATTAGTAGCATGTAATCACATAGCTGATCTCCACTCAAAACATCTGGATAGGCTGCATGTGTTAGGGCTACAAAACAGCTGGATAGGCGTTATGTGTTAAAACTACAAAACAGCTGGATAGGCTGTATGTGTTAGGGCTACAAAACAGCTGTATAGGTTGCATGTGTTAGGGCTACAAAACAGCTGGATAGGCTGCATGTTTTTGTGCTACAAAACAGCTGGATAGGCTGCATGTGTTAAGACTACAAAACAGCTGGATAGGCTGTATGTGTTAGGGCTACAAAACAGCTGGATAGGCTTTATGTGTTAAGGCTCCTTTCAGCTCCTTTGTAGATTTGCTAGGAATTTGAACAGGTTTACCAAATGACTGTGTCCTTTAACCTTTAACCTTTTAGAGAGCTACTCAGAAACAGGTGGGGAAGTACTGGCAGCTTGTGAGCTACTTGTTGGAGACCCCTGCCCTAAACACACCAGCTAAACCACTCACGGCACATTCCAGGACATCTAAACACATAAGCCACTCGGACGTCACGCTAAGAACCAGTGTTGTCTGCAGCGCACCGAACATGGGAAAATCACCTGAGCAGATGAGCACGCCAAACAAACCACACCTTCAAATGTGGATAGAAGCACATCTAAAACCACACCAAATCACAGGCCAAACCAAAGCAACTCAAAACGCACAAGCACATCTGAAATCAGCCCGAATCACTGTTTCATTGACACAGCACAGTCTGTGCAACCATAGCAACTGAGCAAAGTGTGGCAGCCACAACCTAAATAAGCTGAACTCTAATTCTCTCATGAACACCACAGTACAGGGGAAAGTATATCAGCATACTGTAGATCAACTGGTGCTGCCTGCTCCTCAACTTAACACAATCACAGTCTACAGTCTACAGTCTACCATCTACAACCTGCACCCACAATAATCATGGTTCAGACGCCAACATAGTGTATTATAGTGTAGTGCTGGGGCAGCTGTGGCCCACTGGTTAGCACTCCGGACCTGTAACCGGAGGGTTGCCGGTTCGAGCCTCGACCAGTGTAGCACGGCTGAAGTGCCCTTGAGCAAGGCACCTAACCCCTCACTGATCCCCGAGCGCCGCTGTTGTTGCAGGCAAGCTCACTGCGCCGGGATTAGTTTGTGCTTCACCTCACTGTGTGCTGAGTGTGTTTCACTAATTCACGGATTGGGATAAATGCAGAGACCAAATTTCCCTCACGGGATCAAAAGAGTATATCCAGATGCACACACACAACGCAAACCACATGCGCACACACACACACACAACTAATAATCACTGTAACCAACCAGCCTGTGTCGAACTAATCAATATAGGTACTTTTACCAACTCCATTTGCTCCATTCTGACCACTAGCCACAGAGCCAGACTGATAGGGCAGGTTTCTATTGCTAGAAATAAAGAGTGCCGACTCACAATGCTGCCTTCCTCAGCTGGTCCAGTGCTGGGCTCAGTCTCCTCAAGAGCGTACGTCTCCACCACTGCAGAGGACACAGCACACGAGCACACTACTGTCAGGAGTGCACTACAGTCACTCAAGAGTATAGTACACACAAGCACACTACTGTCATGAGTGCAGTGCAGTCACTCAGGAGTATAGTACACACAAGCACACTACTGTCAGGAGTGCACTACAGTCACTCAGGAGCACACTACTGTCAGGAGTGCAGTACAGTCACTCAGGAGTACAGTACACACAAGCACACTACTGTCAGGAGTGCAGTACAGTCACTCAGGAGTACAGTACACACGAGTACACTACAGTCAGGAGTGCACCACAGTCACTCAGGAGTACACTAAACACGAGCACCCTACAGTCAGGAGTGCACTACAGTCACTCAGGAGTACAGTACGCACGAGCACACTACTGTCAGGAGTGCATTAGGAGTATGAGTGCATACAGGTCTGTGAGGGATTTATATGTATGTGAGATATATGTGTGTTTGTTGTGTTATGGTTGTCTAAGCTACTGGATGCCTAAAATTTCCCTCGGCATGAATAAAGTAAGTAAGTAAGTACATGTATGTATGTATGTACAAGTAAGTATGTATGTATGTATGTATGTATGTAAGTATGTAGGTACAAGTAAGTATGTATGTATGTATGTATGTATGTATGTATGTATGTATGTATGTATGTATGTATGTATGTAGTATGTATGTATGTAGTATGTAAGTATGTATGTATGTATGTATGTTTTGGGGCAGCCGTGGCCCACTGGTTAGCACTCTGGACTTGTAACCGGAGGGTTGCCAGTTCGAGCCCCGACCAGTGGGCCGCGGCTGAAGTGCCCTTGAGCAAGGCACCTAACCCCTCACTGCTCCCCGAGCGCCGCCATTGTAGCAGGCAGCTCACTGCGCCGGGATTAGTGTGTGCTTCTGTTCACTGTGTGCTGTTTGTGTTTCACTAATTCACCGATTGGGTTAAATGCAGAGACCAAATTTCCCTCACGGGATCAAAAAAGTATATATACTTATACTATACTTATACTTATGTATGTATGTATGTATGTATGTAAGTACAAGTAAGTATGTATGTATGTATGTATGTATGTACAAGTAAGTATGTATCTATCTATCTATCTATCTATCTATCTATCTATCTATCTATCAATCTATCTATCTATCTATGCAGCACACTATAATCAGGAGTGCAGTGCACTACATTATGAGTGCATTGTGAGTGCACACAGACTACTTCATGGTCTTGTGTGTTACCATGCAATGCTTCATATCAGTAGCATCTGATGGTGATGATGTACAGTGCAGTGTGTGTGTGTGTGTATTACCGTGTAATGCCTCCGTGATAAAGCTCCTGAGGTCAGTGATGGTGTACTCCGCAGTGGGCAGCTCGGGGTCGATGAAGCTGCTCTCCACCATGTTGGACTGCAGGTTGATGAAGTCCAGTGTCTCCCCACTAACCTCTCCTCCATCCGTCAGCACCGACACCACATACTCCACACGCACACTCTCAAAGCTGGAGACAGAGAATAATCCACTCTGTTATACACACACACCCACACACACACACACACACACTCTCACAAAGAGAGTAACTAGTACTCTGTTACTCACACATGAATAAATACACACACACACTCAAAGATGGAAAGAAAGAATAACACACACATGCGCGCGCACACACACAAACACACACACACACACACACACACACACACACACACACACACACACACACACACACACATACGCAGTGTAGGTTGCAATAACTTTTATTTAGGTCCTATAGGGACTCGGTGTTAGTGTGATGGGAGGAAGGGTCATGATCACCAAGGCGATAAAGCTTGCAGGATAATCTTATCCCAGCATCCAGCTGGGCACCATGACACTTATCCCACTTACAGTAGACACGGTAACAATATTAAGACTGACAGAGATGGGGGGAGAGAGAGAGAGAGAGAGAGAGAGAGAGAGAAGGAAGGAGAGAATGACATATATGGGCCTGTGTATTTGTGTGTGTGTGTGTGTGTGTTTGAAGGAGATGGAAAATATGTAAAGACAGAAGAAGACAGAGTGGAGGAAGAAAATAGAGCGAACAGAGATAAAGACAGACAGAGAGAGAGGGGGGGGGGTGGCACGTGTGTGTTAAGTGACAGATGAACACAGCAGGAAGTCTTATGAGATAACGAGGCCACCACAGCTCAGCAATTAGATGCTTATCAACTAAACACTGTGTGTGTGTGTGTGTGTGTGTGTGTGTGTGTGTGTGTGTGTGTGTGTGTGTGTGTGTGTGTGTGTGTGTGTGTGAATTAAGAGGCTGTGACTCACCCAGAAGCTTCCGTCTGAGGCCTGATAAAAAACAAACAGATGAGTCATAATTGACACAGATAAAATACATGCACAAACACACACACACACTCACTCACTCACACACACACACACACACATACACACGCACACACACACACACGCACATTCACACAGACAGACACATACACATACACACGCACACACACACGCACATTCACACAGACAGACAGACAGACAGACACACACACACGCACACACACACGCACATTCACACAGACAGACAGACAGACAGACACACGCACACACACACACACACACACACACACACACAACGTACCTGAACTCTACCACAGACACACTCTTAAACTCTTGCAGCTTCTCAAGTGCAGCAGAGACCTGAAGAGAAAAGGTACATTAGAGAACTGTCTGTGTGCGTGTCTGTGTGTGTGTGTGTTTGTGTGCATGTGTGCATGCATGCGTGTGTGTGTGTGTGCATGTGTGCGTGTGCATGTGTGTGTGTAACCTTCTGAGTGAACTGTGAGAGTGTGAGTGTGTGTCTTTGTTTGTGTGTGTGCGTGTGTGTGCATTACCTTCTGAGTGAACTCCTGTGAGAGTGTGTGGTGTGTGAGGGAGGTGGGGTCGTTGAGGTCTTCACTCCAGGGTTCTCCGTGTAGGAGCGCGCTCAGTTCCACCTGCTGCTCCATCACGGCCCGTGTTGGTAAGACAACTGCCTCCACCTCAATCTCATTGTCAATCTGGACCAATACCCCCACACGCAGAGAACCATATCACACACACACACACACACACACACATAATAGTTAGAATACTAGACTATAACCATGCTAGTTAGCATACCAGATTAATCATGAGTCATGAATGAAGAAGTTGGTCATGTCAGTATACCGAATGACCCATGATGACCCATTCAGATGGTCATGTTTGCACACCAGATTAACCATTAGCGGTAGAGTCGGGCATATCTGGACAACAGCTGATCATTAACTAAAATGTTGCCCATGTTTGATGCCAGATTAATGATGAGTCATAACGTTGACGATGGCAGCATACAACCATGAATCATACATGCAGCATACAAACATACAGGACAACCATGAATCACACATTTAGTCATGTACTGACCATTAGCCTACATCCACTTGATGACAGTGAACTGTTAAAGTCGGACGTGTTTAAAACCCATTTGGCCTACTGCAACTGTCACCTCAGCAAGAATTATTACTAGATAAACAGAGAATTTTTTTAACCATGAAGAACAACAATAGTTGATATAAAGGACCCTGTCTATTCAAACTGAAAGCAAGACTGATCAGATAAAATGGCCTCAGGGATGCAAAGTGGACGTCCAGCTGCCTGAAATCATCCAAATAGAGTAAAGTGAAATTAAAATTACTTAGCTGATGGTTTTATCCAAAATGCCTCAGACACAACTGTGGGTTTGGGGATAGAACCTGACTGTCACGTGGTGCAACACTACAACTGTGGGTTTGGGGATAGAACCTGACTGTAACGTGGTGCAACACCACAACTGTGGGTTTGGGGATAGAACCTGACTGTCACGTGGTGCAACACTACACCTACTCCACCACGCCCCAACACCCCTATGGGTGAGATCCCACCCCAAAACAACTCATATATCTAATCACTGACCATAACCAGTCTGAAAGAACCAATCACTGATTAAGCCCCAGCCCAAAGATAACTCAAATATCCAGTCACTGACACAGCCTGAAACAACCAATCACTGACCTCCGGCACATCAACTGGTGTTAAATCGGTAACCATGGCAGCCTCCACTTCTTCCAAGGGCAACTCTTCCTCACCGTGCTCTGACACAGCAGCCTCATCCTCTGTAACCAAGGAAACAGGCCACACCTTAGATGCTGAGACTAATGGGTTAAATTGTGTGAGTTTACATAATGAAGCTCACTGAACACACACACACACACACACACACACACACACACACACTCACACAAACCTGTTTGGACTGGTTTACTCTCCTGAGGGGGCGGTGCTTCTGTCTGTGCTCTGAGGGATCACATTTGAGAATTATAGTCACATGGTCACATGGGGCCTCAATTATCTACACTAATCATAAAAACATAAACAAACTCTCTACAACATTAACACACACACACACACACACACACACACACACACACACACACACACACACACACACAACAAACAGAGACGGACATAACCAACTAAACATACTCAAATATGGATGCAAACGCAAACACACACACACACACACACACACACACACACACACACACACACACACACACACACACACACATACACACACCGGGACATAGACTGAGACATTCAAAGACAAACAGTAACTCAAACTGACATAGATAGACAAACAAACAAGCGCTAGCAGCTAGCTGCTAGCTGCTAGGCCTGGACACTCCTAAAGGTCAGAGGTCATACCTGCACTCAGGCGGTAGTGTGCCCTGACTGAGGAAGCAGACAGCACACACACACAAGAGTCTTAGACTGGCTTGCAATTCAATCCAATTCAATTCATTACATGCCAATGACATAACACAAACTTCAAAGTTGTATTGATACAGTTAGTTGGTCTCTCTCTCTCTTTCTGTGTGTGTGTGTGTGTGTGTGTGTGTGTGTGTGCGTGTCTATATGCCGCCATGCATGAGAGGTAGTGAGTGGGTGTGTATCTAAGAGTGTGTGAATGAGTCTATGTATGTGTGTAAGAGAGAGGGATAGACAGAGACAGAGAGAGAGGGAGAGAGAGGGAGAGAGAGAGAGAGAGGGAGAGAGAGAGAGAGAGAGAGAGAGAGGGTATCTTACCTCCTCTCATTGCTCAGGGCCAGTCTCTGCAAACAGAGTAAGAAGACAGTGTTAGAAGAACACACAGCTCACTGTCTCAGAAAGAACACGTGCATGTACAGATTTCAAACAGATTTCCACTCACCTTATTGACAAGAGCCAAGTGCTCTTCTGATTGGCTGAAAGTGGCGCCAATATCGCGGGCTGTCATAATGCCCTCCTGGCATTGGCCCATCCACAGCTGGTACTCCTCCTGATTGGGCAGTCGGTCCCAGAAGATCTTAAAGGCCTCCCACACCGTCTCCTGACAGACTGAGATGTGAGAGGGGAGGAGGACAAGAAATGAAAGGAGGAGAGCAGAGATGAGGAGGAAGGAGAGATGGCAAATAAAAGAAAGGAGGAGAGCAGAGATGAGGAGGAAGGAGAGATGGCAAATAAAAGAAAGGAGGAGAGGAGCAGAGGAGGAGGAAGGAGAGATGGCAAATAAAAGAAAGAGGGAGAGGAGAGATGAGGAGGAAGGAGAGATGGCAAATAAAAGAAAGGAGGAGAGGAGCAGAGGAGGAGGAAGGAGAGATGGCAAATAAAAGAAAGAGGGAGAGGAGCAGAGGAGGGGAACAGCAGGATGAAGAGAACAGAGAAAGAAGGGGAGAGGACAAGTGTCATTTAAATCACTCTGGTTAGGCACAATACTTCACATGCTTGTCCCCAATCTATTGTAGCAATGACGCAGGAGTCAGAAATGATACAGGCCATTACACATGCCAATTTATATATTTTGTATAAATCATTTCACAATCTCTACAGTAAAGTGTGTTTCTCCATTAAGTGCATCTGAAGGTCCAAGTGGACTATTTGTCATGTTTGTATTTGGGCCTATTGAGCTCACTGTGCTGGCTGGTGTATTCATGACTCTCTTGTCCTCAACACACATGCTGGTCCACCATCTCTGTACCATGCGGCCCAGATCAGACCAGCACAGTTCTGATTCACGCCTTCTAACACACGGTGAACCATTCATTCATTGGACCAGACACCTTTGCCCAGTCAATGAGCCTCCAGTCACTGCTGCTGTGCAGTTACAGCCCATCAAATGACCTCGTGGGATTACCATGGCAACGTGAGGACCTCCTGCCTGCCACCCCTGCTAGTTAATCCCACGTAGGACTGGCAGCAGGGGGTGTGTGTGTTGGTTGGTGAGTCATCCCAAAACTGGTTTGGGCCAAGTTCAGTCATGATGACACATCCATCTGAACAGTGAGGTGTGTGTTTAGCTTATCTGTTACCGCACACTTAAAGCTCTCGGACATAAAGTCACCCACATTAAAAACAAACAGATAATCTCTATTCATGGAGTGACATGCGTGCAAAATACAAAAGGTGTGTATGTGTCGTGTGTGTGTGTCATGACTAAAAGTAGAAGACGGTAGAATGAAGTTCTCACGCAGTCTCTTCTACTACTATGCTCTGGCTTGATGTCATGTGTACTTTATGTGTGTGTGTGTGTGTGTGTGTGTGTGTGTGTGTGTGTGTGTGTGTGTGTGTGTGTGTGTGTGTGTGTGTGTGTGTGAAGGGAGAGAGAGAAAGAGAGCAGTCATGAGAGCGCAATTAAGTTCTCACAGCACAACCTTTCTGCTATACTCTTTACTGGCTTGACTGTGTGTGTGTGTGCGTGTGTGTGTGCGTGTGTGTGTGTGTGTGTGAGAGAGAGAGAGAGAGAGAGAGAGATTTGGTCATGCTGTGATTGACCGCATCTGACACGGCAGAAACAATAACTGAACCCATTATTCAAGTGGGAATAGTCATGACCATCTCAGTCACACATGTATATGCACACACACACACACACACACACACACACACACACACACACACACACACACACACACACACACACACACACCTGTCCTACCAAACCTGCATATTTCAATGTAGATAGTGTGAAAACACTACTCAGTGAATGCAGTGTTAATGTAAATGCAGTGTTAATGTGAATGCAGTGTTGCAGTGTTAATGTGAATGCAGTGTTAATGTGAATGCAGTGTTAATGTGAATGCAGTGTTGCAGTGTTAATATGAATGCAGTGTTGCAGTGTTAATGTGAATGCAGTGTTAATGTGAATGCAGTGTTGCAGTGTTAATGTGAATGCAGTGTTAATGTGAATGCAGTGTTGCAGTGTTAATGTGAATGCAGTGTTAATGTGAATGCAGTGTTAATGTGAATGCAGTGTTGCAGTGTTAATATGAATGCAGTGTTGCAGTGTTAATGTGAATGCAGTGTTAATGTGAATGCAGTGTTGCAGTGTTAATGTGAATACAGTGTTAATGTGATTGCAGTGTTAATGTGAATGCAGTGTTAATGTGCATGCAGTGTTAAGTGGGTCTTACTCAAACCTGACACTTCTACATTTCATTGAAAATGTCCCATAGTCCCAATGTATGAGGGTAACACACAGTAGGCACATCTTTTGGCAGCCTACAGCAGCACTAGGGTAACGTACAGTAGTCTTTAAGCCCAGCTATCAGCAGCCTACAGCAGCACTAGGGTAACATACAGTAGTCTTTAAGCCCAGCTATCAGCAGCCTACAGCAGCACTAGGGTAACATACAGTAGTCTTTAAGCCCAGCTAGCAGCAGCCTAAAGTAGCACTAGGGTAACGTACAGTAGTCTTTAAGCCCAGCTATCAGCAGCCTACAGCAGTGCTGAATGTGTATAAGTATATATACTCTTTTGATCCCGTGAGGGAAATTTGGTCTCTGCATTTATCCCAATCCGTGAATTAGTGAAACACACACAGCACACAGTGAACACACAGTGAGGTGAAGCACACACTAATCCCGGCGCAGTGAGCTGCCTGCATCAACAGCGGCACTCGGGGAGCAGTGAGGGGTTAGGTGCCTTGCTCAAGGGCACTTCAGCCATGCCTACTGGTTGGGGTTCGAACCGGCAACCCTCCGGTTACAGGTCCGAAGTGCGGTGAAGAGTCAAGTCTGAGTCTGCAGAGACAGCAGGACCACCACTCTCGTGTTTGTTTAGCCCTGGTGAGGAAATGCGACTCGAAGCTCATTCAAACAGAAAAAATAACCTCACATATGCACTGACATGGACAAGCAACGACAAGTGTACACACACACGCACACACACACACACCATTACTATTGATGAGTCAGGTTTCTCTGCCAACATCGGATCATGTGCGAGTGAGCAGGTGTGCCCCCCCCCCCCCCCCCCCAACCCCCGGTCAGGTGTGCTGAGTGCCCTCGGTCAGTGAGCAGTGCCTGTGGCCCACCTGGCACTGTCCAGCAGCAGACAGTCAGTATTTCACTGGCTCAGCACAGCTAAGCCAGCCGGCTGACCAAAGGCGCCACTGATCCTGCTGGCCTACTGGTCAGCACACATCTGGACCCACCCCCCTCCCGCTCACTGATTGGCTGATTAGGGGATGACACGTGAGACGTTTGATCCCCCTTTGGCCTGTGACTCCTCCGATAGGCTCAGAGCTCTAAGCTGGCCCTGATTTACGGTAGGTAGCAACCTCACACACACACACACACACACACACGCACACACACACACACACAGAGTAAAGCTGACACAGGTGGGTTTGACAGCAGGTGTCAGGGGTGGGAAGTCCTCTCCATCTCTTTAGTGGGAGTAACACCTTGACCGGCTCAGGTGCTCCAGGCTCGGTCTGACGCAGCTCCAGGGCCTGACCGTGCAAAGAGCCTCCTCCAAGCAGAGCACTGAGACCTAAGGCCTCCTCATGCTCACTGTCCACCATCCACATCCACCTGCAGAGACCCGAGACTCAAGGCTGAATTGCAGGGGTGCTGCAGGGGTGCTGAGGTCCCTGAGGCCGGCCAGTCACTCAGCCTCCCCCTGGGCAACACAGCAAAACAGACAGACACACAGACAGACACACAGACACACAGACACACAGACAGACACACACTACTGGCTCCAGCAGGGCTTCAGGCTCAGCACTCCTCATGCAGCCGTGGGCAGCATGGCCCACTGGGCAGCCGTGGCCCACTGGTTAGCACTCTGGACTTGGAACCGGAGGGTTGCCGGTTCGAGCCCCGACCAGTGGGTCGCGGCTGAAGTGCCCTTGAGCAAGGCACCTAACCCCTCACTGCTCCACGAGCGCCGCCATTGTAGCAGGCAGCTCACTGCGCCGGGATTAGTGTGTGCTTCACCTCACTGTGTGCTGTTTGTGTTTCACTAATTCACGATTGGGTTAAATGCAGAGACCAAATTTCCCTCACGGGATCAAAAGAGTATATATATATATACTTTTGTATATATACTTGCAGGAGTCCTTCAGCCTCCTCCCAAACTGCAGAGCAGGTCCACTCCTCTTACTCACATCACTGGCCTCCGAAATGCCATCCCTGGGCACTCCACACTCGTGGGCCCACTGCTGGGCCTGGACCACTGAGCAGTCATCCTCCTCCCCCAGTCAACAGAGCACAGAGACTCACACAAACAGACATCTATTTCCCCCAGTCAACAGAGCACAGAGACTCACACAAACAGACATCTATTTCCTCACTGACAAACTGCAGCATCTTTTAAATCTCAACTTTACAACACAAAGACAAAAGCCTTCTTATTACAATCCCATAACAGCAGTCAGAGTAGAGTTTGTCCACACAGTAGCCTAATAGACAGATGTCCCTATAGTATAAGGCCTCCTTGTTTTAGTAATTGTGATGTCATTGTTCATGATCATTGATCATGTCACTGATGAGTGTAGATCTAGAATTTACATTGGCATTTAAGATGGTTGCTTGAGTAATACATTATTACATTGTCAAATGGGTGCTCCAGCAAC
The DNA here is from genome assembly GCF_018492685.1 of Alosa sapidissima. NCBI lineage: Eukaryota > Metazoa > Chordata > Actinopteri > Clupeiformes > Clupeidae > Alosa > Alosa sapidissima. The sequence continues at coordinate 32,381,574 of NC_055958.1, read as the reverse complement.
ATGCTAATCACAGATTTGCAATGTTATTCCTCAAATGGTTCAAGGCAAAATGGTTGTTCAGTATTTGTGACGTCATTACAGTCAAAGGGATAGAGTCACAAAGGTTGTGCAGTGGGCCTGTCTGTGAGGTGGTGTGTTTGGTGGAGTCCTGCTCTTCATGTGTCCTCTATGAGGCCACCCCTTGCTGTGGAGCGTTTAAGTTCACTCATCAACCAGCTAATCCAGCCATTTAAGCCCTCAACACACACACACACACACACCTTTCACTGCAAGAACGCTGAAAATCCATCAGTGTCGTCATTAAGCTACTATACAGCTAACAGAAGAAGCTGCATCACCCCACAAATATTTACAACTCCAAATGCGATATGTCGAGCACTGCATTATTCTTTGAGTGTGTTTGTGTGTGTGTGTGTGTGTTCTTACCTCTGAGGTGGTAGTACTGTAAGTGGTATTGGAGGGCCTGCTGCAGGGACTCCTGGGAGCAGATTCGGACTCCGCTGGGCAGCAGTACGTTCCTCCTCCTGCGTCGGCCCCCCTCCCCCTCCCCTCTTGTCCAGCTCCCCTGATCGAACAGTCCAGCTGGGTCACCGACGGCCGCCGCCCCCGGCCCAAACTCCACCAGGGCCCCTCCGGGGAACACACGCTCAGCTGCTGCAGCATCTGCACACACACGCACGCACGCACGCACACACACACACACACACACACACACACACACACACACACACACACACACACACACACACACACACACACACACACACACAGTTAATGTACAGCAGAGATCGGAAGTCGGTTTCAGTCTCTCTCTCGCACGCACGCAAAAACATAAACATCCATAAACATGTAAACACACACATGCACTCACACAAAAATGTACGCACAAAAACATTAACCCATAAATATGTTAACACACACACGCACACACAAAAAAAGTACCCACTCTTACACTCTTACTCACATTCACTCGTAAGACCTCATCTCAGATATATGAAAACACACACACACACACACACAATTACCTGTGCTCGTGTGTAGATATCCCATAGTGCAGAGGAGGGCTAGGCCGTATCCAAAGCAGGAGAAGTAGCTCCAGTGGCGGTTCTGCATTGTAAATCCTTGACTCTTAGTCCCCAAGTCTCTGAGCGCCACACACTCCTCTGTGCCTGCCGTTCACTCGACACACACTCACACAAACACTCATCATACACACGCCCCGACACTCTATCACAAGCACACACACGTTGTCCAGCGGTCACTCCTGTCCGGTTGGAAAGTCATAAACATCCGATATCCATGGTTTGAGTTACGGATCCGAGTTTGGGAAGGGTGTTGGCGAGCACAGGTACTGGTTGCTGTGGCGATGCAATGCGAGTCAGGCAGGATGGGCAGATGGAAAGATTGGATCCCTGCTTTGCTCCTTAATCTCGTTGGGTAATCCCGCAGGGAAGAAGTAAGCAAAGAAAGAGTTAGCAGAGAGAGAGAGAGAGAGAGAGAGAGAGAGAGAGAGAGAGAGAGAGAGAGAGAGAGACTAACTGAGGACTGCTTAAGAGAAAACGTGAACAGAGAGAAAGAGAGAGAGAGAGAGAGAGAAAGAAGGAGGGATCTTAAAGAGAAGAGTTTAAGAGCACACAGAAATGAGAGTCAAAGTTAAGACAGACAGAGAAAGACATGTATGTGTGTGTGTGTGTGTGCACATCATAGGGGGAGAGAGCAAGCCAGCCAACTTTATATATTTATAAAGGCAGCAGTTTGCAAACATTGAAGCAAACAGAAGGGTTTTAGCCCCTGTGATGTCAACGGAACCCTCAAGGCACACACACACACACACACACACGTACACACACACACACACAAAACACAAACACAAATGGTTCTTGCTGAATTGCGGACAGTTACAGTATACACCTACATACACTTCCAACATCACTATGAAGTTTTTGCTATGCAAATGTAGCCCTCCTTTGCACAAAAGGCTGACAAATAGACGAAGGGTATGTAAGGTTAAAGAATAATTATAAATACTCACTGGGACCAGCAGGATCAGAATTTCTAGGAACGCCTAGAGAGCCAGGTGTACCAAACAATATTACCAGATAGAACACTCAACACAGTAGTTTATCTTTGGAAGGGCAGTAACCCACTTTCTTTTAATATAAAAATATATGTAATTAAACTATGAAAATAAATAATTAAAGCAAAAATAAAAGAAGTATTACCCGGATAACAACATAATAAACAAAATGGTAAAAAGATATATCTAAATTCCAAATGTACAGATTAAAGAGTAAATCTACAGTTCAAAGGTTTTAATTCTACAGTTCAAAGTTCAAAGATCTCTTATTCTACAGTTCAAAGTTCAAAGATGTCTTATTCTACAGTTCAAAGTTCAAAGGTTACTTATTCTACAGATCTATGTTCAAAGAGTCTTCTTTTTTCACATGCAATTCTTCACAGGCTCGTGGGAGGCTCGCCATCAAACTCATTCAAATCCATGCAAAAGATAAAAAACCTGACCAATGCGGGATCAAGCATCGTATATGGGCGAAGACAGGTCGCCGGGTTGCTCGGACAGAGGTCAAAGTACAAATAGATGCAATTAAAGTTTCTCGTGTTGTTTAAAGTAGTTATTTTCGTGTGTTAAGATGTTAAGTTCATAGATGATCCTGGGCTGTTCGCTTCAAAGTTATTCAAAGTTAAATAATGGTGGTCGAGGTAAATGTAGCTTTCACCACCTCGACTGTCTTCTGTATCGTTCAAGGAAGAAGTGGGCTCCGGTTCTAACGTCTCGCATAAGACTATCAGCTCACGCGATAGACTTATTTTCAAAAGAGAATTATAAGAAATAAATTTCTAAAATTTTTTAAAAATATTAAAACTAATTCTAATATGGACGTTTGTCGTTTATCTACACACATCCACCACTTATAAACAGCCATGTCTTACAAACATCCACCTCTAACACACATCCACCTCTTACACACGTCCACCTCTTACATACATCCACCTCTTATAAACAGCCATGTCTTACACACATCCACCTCTTATAAATATCCACCTCTTACACACATCCACCTCTTACACACATCCACCTCTTACAAACATCCACCTCTTACACACATCCACCTCTTACACACATCCACCTCTTACAAACATCCACCTCTTACACACATCCACCTCTTACACACATCCACCTCTTATAAATATCCACCTCTTACACACATCCACCTCTTACATATATCCACCTCTTACAAACAGCCATGTCTATCCATCTCTAGTCTGGTGATAAATATGGACTCTTATTTTGACATAAATACTGAATATCCATCCCTAGTCTGGTGCCTGTGAGGCTGGAAACTCCTTCCATTCACATCCATTCTGCACCTGATTCCACACACCCAGCCAGTCAGCTGCCAGGTGGTCTTAGTGTCATCTCCATGGTAACCGTGTAACAGGAAAGGGCCTGGCACGTGTGTGTAGGTATGCACATTAGAGTGTGTTACTGAACATCTCTCTGGGGTGGGGCTACTCTGGTGGTCTGTGAGGGGGGTGGGGGGGGGGGGGGGGGTTCAGACATATCCATGTGTGTCACTGTGGAGATCTGTTTTGATGGGTTAGAGTGCCTGTGTGTGTCTGTGTGTGTGTGTGTGTGTGTGTGTGATGTTGGTGGTCTTTGTGTGTGGGTTTGTGCATACACACACTGTGTGGGTTGGTGTGTATATGTACATCTGACTATATTTAGAGGGGTTTGTGCCTATAAGTGTGTGTTTCTGTTGTGGTGTGTGTGGGGTTGTGTTTCTGGTGTTTCTGGTGTGTATGGTGTGTGTTACTGCATTGGTCAGAGCGTATGTGTGTGTGTGTGTGTGTTACTGTATTGGTCTGTGAAGGTGGGTGGGTCTGTGTGTGTGTGTGTGTGTGCATAAGAAGGGAAATCCTCTTAGATGACCTGAGGTCACATCCACACCATTCACTTTCTCCCACCTCTCCTTCACCTTCTCTCTCTCTCTCCCTCTGAACCTGTTCACATCCTCTCATGTCAATCTTCCAGTGGCAGAAGGCAAGTGGGAGAGAGCGGGGTGGGGTCAGGTGGGGTCGGGAAATGACCCTCTATGGGTCCGACTCGAACCTGGGTCCCCATGGGCACCTGTAGCCAGTTGGACCCCTCTCATGTATATGCTGTCCTCCCCTTCCTCCTTCTTTCTCTCTCTCTAAGCATCGCTAATAAGTTAAATAAAGACACTTGTATTCCCTCATATACTTACATTAACACCAATTATGACTTAAATGATATTGTTGGCAAATGAACACAGATCTCAGCATTTTCTGATTGTACAAACACACCTGGCAAAGCACCTACACAGGTCTGCAGAAAGAGCTTACCTGAAGACTCCTGACCACACCTGTTCACCTCGATATAAAGGTGACTAGTTCTGTGGGGTAAGTTCACACACGTGCACACACGGACACACACACGTGCATACACAAACATGCACACACACAAACACAGACAGACACACACACACACAAGCACATACACACACAAGCACGCACGACCACACAGGCACGCACGCACGCACGCACAGGTTGGGCTCTGTGCGTGACTACAGGTGTGAAGTATGTGCAGGTAGATGTTAAAGGCCAAGAGGCTAACGGCTACTGGACTCGGCCCCTCGGCCTCCTGGTGTGTGTGTTTGTGTATGCACGTGGTGTGTGTGTTTGTGTATGCACGTGGTGTGTGTGTTTGTGTATGCACGTGGTGCGTGTGTTTTCTTATCTTTCATTTGGTAGTAATGGCAACGGTTGCAGTGCTGGCTAGTGTGCATCAAAGCAGTCTTGTTGAGAACACCTTCCTGTTTAGCTTCCTAGTTTGTTTTAGTTTGCTTCTATTGCATGAATGAAGTTTAAACATTTAATATTATATAAGGCAGGCTATTCATAAGCCCCGCACCCATACTGACGCACACGCACAGTCTATTCATAAGCCCATACTGACCGCCCTACTGCAGACAGCACACAGAACTCCCACCTTGGCGGAGAACAAAGTGAAAGTAATGATAGTTTCAGGTCCAGATGTTCTCCTCCTCCAAAAGTCGCATGCAGTTCCGTTTTCTACACCTGCCACCAGCATTTTGTCCAACCTTCTCCACAGAAGCCACAGGATCGCTATCTGACTTTTAAAAAGGATACTTTTTTGTCTTTCAGCTAAAGTATAGCTGGTCACTACTGGGCAGTGCAAATCATATAAAGCTTAATGAGCTCATGGACACCAGTGCAAACACAACCGACATGGGCCTGCTGATGAATGAACACACACACACACAAACACATTTACATGTAGACATAAATACATTAATACATTTAGAGATGAAAATAACAACTTGTATTCACAGTCAATGCATTTCAGGACCAGGGGTCCAACTGATAGTGATCCAGGAACCACCATTTTGACAAAAGACCAACCTGAGGACCACCGCTGAGTTAGAAACAGTGACCCCAGAGTGGAGCTACATTATGGACTAGGTCCACTAGCAGCGACCTCATGAAACTCTGCTTAAACCTCCTGCCATATACCACACTCTGTGAGATGTCATTGAATGCTATTTGTCCCCCATTGTCCACGACACAGTAGATATTCTTCACCTGCTCTCTCTGTGCTTGGTTCAAACGGTCTGCGCTTCTCTTGCCTCTAGGTTCCAATTTAAAACAGTCTGCACTTCGCTTGGGGTTTCAGATAGCAGGGGCTCTCATTTAAAAATAATGGGTTTCAGAGCAATCGGGACTAGCAGAGGTCTGAGGGAAGAGATCCGCCTTCTGCTGGGTGAGATATTCAGATTCTCACTCACTCACTCACTCTCACTCACACACACACACACACTCACACACACACACACACAGTCCTGGGCTCCTTATCCGCCTGAGTGAGTTGGAGGGTTTGTTGGGAAGTTTTCCGGTGGTCCTAAGAGTAGTTAGTTAATCTGCCTAATCTGTCTAAACCTCTGATCAGACTTAACTTCCAAACACACACATTTACACACACACACTTCGCTCCTCTAAGCCTAAACCCTGCCTGACATGTACGCATAGCGAAGCAGACCAGCCCGTGACCCCTCTGTTCCAATCAGATGTTCAGGTTTAGATGTCGCCCACAACCCTCCACCAATCACATTTCACCTCAAGGTAGTAGACACACCCACAAACACACTCCAACAAACAGCCCAAATCAACAGTAATGACTAGAGATGCACCGATATGGAATTTTAGGGCCGATAACGATAACCGATATTTATTGGTTTGTTGTGGCCGATACCGATACGGTAACCGATAATATTACTCTTGAAAAAAAATTGTGAAAAGTGATTTGGGGAAAGCATTTAATAAGCATAAACCTACCACCAAATGATGGACAGAACTCATAATAGTCCTCAATAGGACGGCAGTAAACAACATAACAGTAGCCTAGCCCTACAGTATGTGTGGCTCCTTTAAGTGAACCTGACGTCAGTGAATTGCGAGTGAGTGGCTAGAGAGTTTGAATCGTTTTCATTTAGGACTAAACGCTCATAAACGGCTCAGCTTGGAATAAGCTACAGTAGGCCTATAGCGACCAAATCAGCGTTTGTGAGGGAAACTTAGGTTTAGTTCCAACTGCGGGTAACTGAATAAAGCTGCAACTCCTCAGACTGTATCTTATGTCCGTCTACTCTGTTGCGCACAACCTGCTGCAGCAGAAATGAAAGGAGTTAGCCCCGAAGGTTTTAATAACTTATTATGATGACCTGTCTGGAACTGAAGCACGAATGGTTAGCATATTTTTTAGGTAATAATACAAAACCCAAGCTAAAGTAATGCAAATATAATACTAAAACACAACTTAGAACTAGGCCTACTTATGTACTCGTCCTACTAACGAGTTTGTTTATTTGTTTCCCCGACCAGCGCGGTAAAGTGCAAACACACCAGCACAAGACGGCTCTAGATAGGGCTGAGCTCCGCTCTGTTAAGGTTAAATGGCGGATCATTCACGAGAGGATTTTGAGATGCAGATTCCCAAATGAACGCATATCCACAGATTTGTGGTGAAATACATTCACACCGCTGACATTATATTGAGGAAAAAGTATAGCCAACCAAGTTCAAGTAGCTCAGTGTAGCCAGAAGGACCTTACATAGGCCTAAATTAGGACTTTAAAAAATATCGGCGCAAATTATCGGCCAGAATTCTGTTATTTTCATTTTTTCACTTATCGGCTAATAATATATCGGCCGCCGATATATCGTGCATCCCTAGTAATGACCTTTATATATAAAAGCTAGTTACATTCTATACTCTCAGTCATCAGAAAAACATAGATAATCTACACACAAACAGACACGTGACAGACAGACACACAGGGATCTGGGCAATATCCTATTTCCAGACCCTACCAGACTTGGGACTAGTCTGTTTTTTTTACACACACACACACACACACACACACACACACCAGCACAAACAGTAACAGAAACACCCACACAAACAAATTACATGTGTCCTGCCAACATAAACATTATAATATGAACAACACACACACACTTCCTCACAACACAAATAACAAACAGTCCAGTGCTACTCCCAGATCACCCCCTCACACAGACACACGCACACACACAGACGCATGCACGCACACATAGTCGTGACAACATGTACATTTTCATCTAAAAAATTTATTACAGCTTAAAGACATTTAAAAGCTTCTTGACTTCATCATGTACAGAGTAAAATGGCTTCATAAAATCTCTTCTAGGAATAAAAAAAACACACATGGCTAAAATCCACATGGCCTGGACCCATCTAGTGGACGGACCAGTCCAGAGGTCAACAGTGTCCATATGATCTAGTGGACGGACCAGTCCAGAGGTCAACAGTGTCCATATGATCTAGTGGACGGACCAGTCCAGAGGTCAACACTGTCCATATGATCTAGTGGACAGACCAGTCCAGAGGTCAACAGTGTCCATATGATCTAGTGGACGGACCAGTCCAGAGTTCAGCACTGTCCATATGTGGGCCTGGTGTGGCTCAAATCCGGGCTTGGTCTGTCCGAGTGCCAGTGGCATAACAAACACTTGTCAGAAATACTGGCACAGGTAGCAGGGAGCTGCGGCTGAGCTCCGGCTGGGGTGTGGGCTGGGTCCGGCACAGAGGTCACTGCCGCTCTCAGTGGGAGGGTAAGTGAGGTGGGGTATGGCCTTTCTGCGGACTCCTAGTGGGGCGCTGGAGTTCCCCGCGGGACTACATTTCCCATCATGCCTGACTGGAAGCGACACAAGCGCAGGACCAGGTTCCGGATCTCGTCTCGTTTCCGCCGCACCTGCTGCCGTGGAAACCAGCGCTCTAACCGCAGCGGGAGGTCGAAGTGCACAACAGGGTCCTAAAGGCAGCAGTTGGACACTGATGAGTGTGGCAGCAGCAGCAACAACAACAACAACAACAACAAGGTCCTCCCTTTCATGTCAGCCATGAAGCTTGTGTGTGTGTGTGTACCTGTAAGAAGGTCTCTGCGTAGTGGAGTAGGT
>NC_055958.1:32185515-32365515 GCF_018492685.1 Alosa sapidissima | reverse complement strand
CTGCACCTTTAAGGGTCACAGACAATCCGAGGTAACACTTTACTTGATAGTATCGACATAAGAGTGGCATGACACTGTCATGACACATGAACCCGAACCCGAACCCTAACTTTTAACCCTAACCCTAACTTCTAACCCTAACTTGTTATGACAAAAACCGAATGTCACTTAATAACAGAAGCGTTATGTCATAAACGTTTATGACTTGTTTATGACACATTCATAACAGTGTCATATCACTCTTATGTCGATACTGTCAAGTAAAGTGTAACCCAAACGGATTAAACACAAACACAAACTATACAACTCAAACATTAATTATAGTCCACACACAGGGTATGAGACTGGTTGATTTGTTGGCCACACCCACCTCCATCTTCCCATTGGCCAGGGCCTTGACTCCTCCCATGTACAGGGCAGAGAAAGGCAGCTCAAAGACTGATGGCAGATGGGTCATATCTATTCCATTCATATCAGTGACCTGCAACAGAGACATATGCACACATACACAAGCACACACAGACAGACAGGCGCGCCCGCACACATACACAAGCACACACAGACACACAGACAGACAGACAGACACATTAAGGTAAATTAGTCCCACATGCAATGACTGACGTTGTGTTGTGTTGTGTTGTGTTGTGTTGTGTTGTGTTGTGTTGTGTTGTGTTGTGTTGTGTTGTGTTGTGTTGTGTTGTGTTGTGTTGTGTTGTGTTGTGTTGTGTTGTGTTGTGTTGTGTTGTGCCGTAGCATGCCCCTGTGACTGCTTAGCTGGCAAGAACAGAGTGAATGTTTGGGGGAAATAAGGTACATGTCTCACATGAGCACTCTCTGGGAGGGCAAAGCGCTTTCTGTCAAGAGTGCCAAGGCAATACTAGAAACCACGCTGACACAACTCTACAAGGTGTCCAACGTTACAGAGACAAGAGGCGTACGCTAGCGCGCACACACACGCCATGGCATAGATACAGCATGGGACATGTTCTAAAAGCTCTATGTGGGAGGGCAGAGCGGGACATGTTCTAAAAGCTCTATGTGGGAGTGCAGCATGGGACATGTTCTAAAAGCTCTATGTGGGAGTGCAGAGTGGGACATGTTCTAAAAGCTCTATGTGGGAGTGCGAAGCGGGACATGTTCTAAAAGCTCTATGTGGGAGTGCAGCGTGGGACATGTTCTAAAAGCTCTATGTGGGAGTGCAGCGTGGGACATGTTCTAAAAGCTCTATGTGGGAGTGCAGCGTGGGACATGTTCTAAAAACTCTATGTGGGAGTGCAGCGTGGGACATGTTCTAAAAGCTCTATGTGGGAGTGCAGCGCGGGACATGTTCTAAAAGCTCTATGTGGGAGTGCAGCGCGGGACATGTTCTAAAAGCTCTATGTGGGAGGGCAGAGTGGGACATGTTCTAAAAACTCTATGTGTGACAAATTCTTCGTCGTCAAGGGCCAAAAATGAATCTGGGTGGACGGCCACAGGCCCCAACTACAGTGTAAATGTTGAAGTCGTGGACCATTAAATTGATGTATTGCATATGTGTGAAAAATTAACATTCTATAAAAAGTAGACTAATTTTTAAGAAATAAAAGTACTATTCTCTACTGTGCTCGTCTTTGCACTGTGTTTACAGTACTTGTATTAATATCATGAAATGACTGACTGATGACATGAAATCACTTTGGCTGTTTTAAGGAGTAAACTATACGTTGTATCTGAAGCAAGCAAAATCTTTGAAGAAAAGCATATGGAGCAATAATTTATGTCTTGGAATAAAGTTATTTGCATCAATATGAATGAATAATTTATATAGAACAGAACATACCCCTATGGAACAAATTGACACATTCTTCAAAACAATTTTTTTTTTTCTCCAGGAATGGAGACATACTTAAATGGAAATCGTATTTTTAAAAACTTGTTGTGCAACACAATGTGTTTTCATACATTTGTATTTGAGGAATAATAAAATAAATATTCATACAATATTAATACACACAAGTAATAAACTAAATATTAATACAAATACATTTGATTGAGCAATGACAATTGGGCCATTCAGATCAGTCAGTAGCTTCAGGTGCGCATGCAGGTGTAGCCTACGGCTGTATGCACTGTGCACACTATCAGGCTACTAACGAGAGAGAATTCCCCTGTGTGTGTATGAGTTGGCCTACCATAACTTCTCAACTCTGCATAGCATCCCATTAACTGCATGACAGTAGAAAATTTACAATTTTCTGTAAAGTAAACACATTATCAAAACCAACTCAACACAGAGCTATACGTATGCACACCTTTTGTTTCAGCAGTAGAATAACAGCGCACGCACACAGCAATTACAGAAGTTGTAGGCTAGGCTACTTGTAGCTTTCTTTTACGGTCTATGGTTGCTGTATAGACCATCCCTAAGGAACCGTGGGCCCCTGCTCTAGACCAGTGTTTCCCAAACTTTTTTTCTGGGGACCCACTTTTTAAAAATGACAGACCATCGCGACCCATTTCACTTCAGATCTTACATGCAACCTGCATGCAACCACCAATATTGTTTTAGGCCACAGGTTCTCAAACATTTCAATCAAAGGGGATATTCTTGCATGCTACGCAGGCGTCGTCACTCTTCAGCATTGTAAGCTGTTCCTGTATTTGTAAAGAGAGATGTTGTAGGCTACGTTGCGTTGCAGACAAATGGATCCAGAACACAGTCAATGTAAACATGTAGCAAATAATTCAAGTCGTTATATTGTAACCTATTTGTGGAGGTTTCTTTATTTGGAAAGTTGAATTCGCATTTCCCTCCGGAGTTAAACGTTTCTTTGTAGGCCATATACCAAGGCTGTGCATTGATGTTGTGACAAGCTATGTTGTAAGAATGTGAAATGAATACATATCAGAACAATGGCTTTTGCGCGATATATATCACTACTATATAATGCACTATTGAGCGTTTTAAATCCGAAATAATAAGGAATGTGATGAGGTTGCTATTAACTTTAAAGAGTGTATCTACAATCAAAACTATCTACAGCCTATGACGCGAATTGAATTGCAATGTCCGGTATATGGATGTCTGCTTTAGTTGACTAGATTTGAATCGGTCAAGTTGAAGAGCTGGTGTCCGTTAATGTTCGTGCAAATAGGCTGATTCATGTCCCTTGCATTTTGCAACGGCGAGGTTCATGGCAGGCGCCCCACAGAAATGTTTAATTTTGCGAGTGAGATGTCCACGCTGTCCCCTCTGCGACGCGTTCGCCCCCCCCAATTTCAGAGCTATTATAAATGCAAAATTGCATTTTGAGGGCCGTGACTGTGGTAAACAAACTATATCCTAATAGAAAACTGATAGCTTTCCTGGCTAAATTGTATAAGTTAGGCCTATTAGACAACATAAATTGTGCTGGCGACCCAAATAAAATCTCCTGCGACCCACCCGTGGGTCGCGACCCAGTCTTTGGGAAACACTGCTCTAGACCACACCTAGGGGACCGTGGGCCCCTGCTCTAGACCATACCTAAGGGACTGCGGGCCCCTGCTCTAGACCATACCCAAGAAACCGTGGGCCCCTGCTCTAGACCATACCTAAGGGACTTTGGGTTCTCTAGACGGTACCTAAGGGGTTTCTGTTTACTGTTGCACATGTGTTGCTGTGCATCTGATTGATGACATGGGTATAAATATCTGGGACAATTTGAGAGTGTGTGTGTGTGTAGGCGTGTGGGAGGGTATATTAGCTGTGTGAGCGCGTCTAGAGTGTGTGTTTGTGACTGTGTGTGCCTGTGTGTGTGTGTGTGTGTGTATGTATGTATGTATGTATGTATGTATGTATGTATGTATGTATGTATGTGTGTATGTGTGTATGTATGTGTGTGTGTGTGTGTGTGTGTGTGTGTGTGTGTGTGTGTGTGTGTGTGTGTGTGTGTGTGTGTGTGTGTGTGTGTGTATATATACCAACCTCTGGGAGTGTGTCCAGAAACTGTGAGCTGTGTGTGTCCCCTTGTCTAGGGGAAGGTTCTGGAACAACACTGTCCTCTTTATCACCCCCATCATCTTCCTCACCACCACCATCGCCACCATCATCATCATCATCATCATCATCAGCAGCGCCATTCTGAGCACGGGACTCATCTTCATCATCACACTCCTCCTCACTGGACAGCACAACTGAGAGACAGATACAGATACACACACATATAAGATCTCCCTAACACACACTCACACCCACTTACACAGACACACACACATATAAGATCTCCCTAACACACACTCACACACACTTACACAGACAGATACACACACTTAACCTGACTTGAAGTCATTCATGCGATATTGTATTGTCTGCCGGTAATTTTCGGAAAATAAGTGGCTTCAGAATGAAGCAAGTCCTGTACGTCCTGTCTGGACTTATTTTCGGATAATTACGGTGGACAATACAATATCCCTTACAAAGGAACATTGGAATGTCCCGCCCATTTAGCTTTTAATCATTTAACCCACTGACTAGTGATCCTAATAGCCAACTAGACGCCTAGCTGACTGACACGCATTCGCACACATGTACAGTAACTTCCTGTGTATTAGCCACATTATAATATGAAGAAGGGAAGAGATGGACAGTCACAAAGAGATTGGGGGGAGGGAGTTCCAGAGTTTGGGGGCCAAGGCACTGAAGGACCTGCCACTTAGGGTGTGCATTGTGTATTAGCCGCAGGACAGTGTTTTATATCGGTTAAAAAAAACAAAACCATATTAGTGCCATATTAAGTGGCCCATGTATTAACCTCATAGTTGAGACACGTGTAATGCAGGGAGCATGGCAGAGCAGGGGGGCGGGGGGGCAGACAGGGTTAAAGGAGCGTCAGCAGGTGAAGGAGAAGATGATAAAGTCTGTTTTTGTGTGTGTGTGTGTGTGTGTGTGTGTGTGTGTGTGTGTGTGTGTATGTATCAGAGACATGCTGTCCAGTGTGAGGCGGGATGGCAGGACACTCCTTCCTCTGCAGCTTGACTGGGTCAACACACTGGACCCACCTGAAGCAGCTAACCCAGCCTAACACATCACATATAACACATCTAATACAGCCTACCTAGCTAACACATCACATATAACCCATCTAACACAGCCTACCTAGCGAACCCATCTAACACAGCCTTCCTAGCTAACACATCACATAACAAAGCCTTCATTAGCAACCTAGCTAACACATCACATAACAAAGCCTTCATTAGCAACCTAGCTAACACATCACATATAACACATGTAACACAGCCTTCCTTAGCAACCTAGCTTACACATCACATATAACTAGGGCTGTCAATCGATTAAAAAAAAAAAATCTAATTAATTACATACTCTGTGATTAATTAATCTAAATTAATCGCATATATAATATTTGCTGTGGAAGTATATTAAATATTTAAATTCAAATAAATCATTGATTAATCAGCATTAGTGACATTAAAGTTCAAAAACTTTATTATTATTATTTTCACTGTTCAAATAATGGCCATAATAATCTATGATATGACCTAATATGCTGAGGAAATAAATTCAAAAATGCTTCGGGAAGAAGTTTTTTTTCACATACAAGGCATTTCAGGCCACAGATATAACCTAGGGGACACAATGAAAATAAATTAACACTCCCCTCAATGTCAACACTTATTTCTTTGCATTGATGTGCGACTATAGAGTTGATGAACTCCGGTGATATGCAAATTCTTTGCTGCAGACATTGCAGAGGACTTTATTTGCAACACTTTATTTTCTATCAACACCATCAGGCCGTTTTTTAAAAGTAAATGTTTTAAAAAGTTTTATTCAGTTACCCGCAGTTGAAACTAAAGTTTCCCTCACAAACTCTGATTTGGTCGCTGAGCCGTTTATGAGCGTTTAGTCCTAAATGAAAACGATTCAAACTCTCTAGCCACTCACTCGCAATTCACTGACGTCAGGTTCACTTAAAGGAGCCACACATACTGTAGGGCTAGGCTACTGTTAAGTTGTTGACTGCCGTACTATTGAGGACTATTATGAGTTCTGTCCATCATTTGGTGGTAGGTAAAATTACTGCAATAAAATTATGCTTATTAAATGCTTTCCCCAAATCACTTTTCACAATTCTTTTTCAAGAGTAATATTATCGGTTATCGTATTGGTATCGGCCACAACAAACCAATAAATATTGGTTATCGTTATTGGCCCTAAAATTCCATATCGGTGCATCTCTACATATAACACATGTAACACAGCCTTCCTTAGCAACCTAGCTAACACATCACATAACACAGCCTTCCTTAGCAACCTAGCTAACACATCACATAGAACACAGCCTTCCTTAACTAACACATCACATATAACATAGCCTTCCTTAGCAACCTAGCGAACACATCACATAACACAGCCTTCCTTAACAACATAGCTAACACATCACATCTAGCACAGCCTTCCTTA
The DNA here is from genome assembly GCF_018492685.1 of Alosa sapidissima. Lineage (NCBI taxonomy): Eukaryota > Metazoa > Chordata > Actinopteri > Clupeiformes > Clupeidae > Alosa > Alosa sapidissima. The sequence continues at coordinate 32,359,073 of NC_055958.1, read as the reverse complement.
ACCAGATCGCCTCACCATGTAACGCCAACTCATCATCAGCCAACTTGTTAGCCTGAACAGACATATAACATATCTAACACAGCCTTTCCTGAACCAGATCACTTCACCATGAGCCCTAGCTCAGGGGTTCTCAAACTTCTTTGATCCAAGGAGCCCTTGTGGGGGAGAAAGTTTCCAAGGACCCCCTCATCATCGCAACAATTAATGCCATTTGTGGCCAGGTTCACTATCCCATGTTTAACCCTAGTGACAGCACCTACCATTCAGAACAGCCACCATGTTGAGAAAGAGACAGACAGAGGTGGCTTCCAAATTGATTCAGTCTATCTGCTCAATGCTAACTGCAACAACTTTGGTGTTTTGTGTGTGTGTGTGTGTGTGTGTGTGTGTGTGTGTGTGTGTGCACTATGGGTACAACTAAAGTAACCTGAACCCAGTTACAGCGCTGGTCATGTCAGGGTGCAGGTGTGTGTGTAGATGGGCATGATTTCAGGATGCAGGTATATAAGTAAGTATATAAGTATACTCTTTTGATCCCGTGAGGGAAATTTGGTCTATGCATTTATCTCAATCCGTGAATTAGTGAAACACACTCAGCACACAGTGAACACACAGTGAGGTGAAGCACACACTAATCCTGGCGCAGTGAGCTGCCTGCAACAACAACGGTGCTCGGGGAGCAGTGAGGGGTTAGGTGCCTTGCTCAAGGGCACTTCAGCCACGCCTACTGGTCAGGGTTCGAACCGGCAACCCTCCAGTCCGAAGCGCTAAGCAGTAGGCCACAGCTGCCCCCAGGTACACACAGGTGTGTGTGTGCGTGTGTGTAGATGGACATGATGTCAGGGTGCAGGTGTGTGTGTGTGTGTGCGTGTGTGTGTGTGTGTGGATGGACATGATGTCAGGATGCAGGTGTGTGTGTGTGTGTGTGTGTGTGTGTGTGTGTGTGTGTGTGTAGATGGACATCATGTCAGGGTGCAGGTGTGTGTGTGTGTGTGTGTGTGGATGGACATCATGTCAGGGTGCAGGTGTGTGTGTGTGTTTATATCTGTATGTTGTTTCTCTGTGTTATACATACTGGGCTCTGATTGGCTGATGCGGGAGGGGGCCCTTATCAAGCAACGCCTCTCCTCATTGGCTGGCTGATCTTCAGCTGGGGTCACCAGACGGGGGCACTTGATTGGCGGCTCTTCGGCCCCGCTGTCTCCCGAGAGACGGAGCACGCTCTTCCTCATGACACACTCTTCCTCCCGCATCACGCCATTCCTTTTCTCCTCCGCACGGACCTCAGCGCCATTCTCACAACTCCTCTTCCTGCTCACTTCCTGAGAAAGGGAGGAAGGGAGAGAGCATGTGTGTAAGTGTGTGTACAGTATGTTATAAGAATAAAAATTATGTGTGTATACGGGTGTACATTGTTTTTGTAGCACGGTGTCTTGCTTATGTATGTGTGTCTGTCTGAGTGCATGTGTGCGCGTGTATGTGTGTATGTATCTTAGTTAGGGCTGCTCGATTATGGCAAAAATCATAATCACGATTATTTTGGTCAAAATTGTAATCACAATTATATTAAATCAAGTGAAGTTAAATAACTTGTATAACTTAAATAAGTCTTAGATTCTACTTATTCATAACAGCAAATATGAATGATTAAAAAAACAGACGTCTTCTAACAATTTGGTCGCCTCAATTGACAGTGATAATAACAAACTTAGCAGAGAACGCGCTAGTTACAATTTCGGTGTGGTCATGATGCTACCGACTGCACGAGCACACACACACACACACACACACACACACACACACACGCACACACACACACACACACACACACACACACACGCGACCCAAAGTGGCCTGAGTGGCCTGAGTGGCCTGTGCACAGAGGGGAGGGGCAGAGCTTAAAGAAGCAGCTTGAATCAGTGTGCTGAATGAGCTGGAATTGTATCTATAATGTGGCAAAATAATTGTTTTTTTCTCGATTATACTATTTTTGTGATTGTTTGGAGCTAGCCTGGATACCAGACTCTTTGAGCAGAAGTACATAGACAGGCGGAGCCAGGCTAGTTTGGAGCCCTAGTTTTAGTGTACGTGTGTGTGACTTAGTGTACGTGTGTGTGTGTGTGTGTGTGTGTGTGTGTGTGTGTGTGTGTGTGTGCCCACCTCCGGTCGTGCGTCCTCTACTGTAGGGATTCGTGCAGATGTCACCGGTCTGGACTCGTACGGCCCCTTGGGCGTCTGAATCAGGGAGGTCCGGCGTGAGGCCACCCTCTCTGGTGACGCTGTCACTTCACATGCCTCAGGCTCCGATTCCGACTCCAACGCCGGGGCTGACCACCCAGAGTCGCCTGCCCGCGGTCTGGCGGAGACTTTCGCTTTGGGGAGGTCCGGCAAGTCCTTCTCTGCGGGTGCCAGGGGCGACCCTGAGGGGAGTGGTTCTGATCCACTGGAGCTTCCCGACCGGGTCAACTCCGAACACGGTTGTTTAGACCTCGAGTTTGACTTAGAGAAAGTGAGAGACTTTGGCGTCTCTGAAGAGACTGGTTTGGATTTAACAGAGTTAGCAGGTCTGGGCGTCTCTGAAGAGACTGGTTTGGATTGTACACACTCCACAGACCTCAGTGTTCTGGTCTTAGTGGAGTCCACCAATCTAGCCTGTTCCGATGGTACAGAGTTGGCTTCTGGGGTATTGACTGGCTTGGACTGTTCTGAGTGATCCGATTCTGACCTGGAGGAATTGATTAGTTTGGGCTGTTCTGAGTCTGTTGGTTTGGACCTTAAAGAATTGCCAGTTTTGAGCTTGGATAAACTGACATGTGTAGGCTGGGGATCATCATCACGTCTCCATCGGTGATCGGCTATTTTGGGCAGCGACTCCTCGGACCTCCTTCGGTGATCGGCTGGTTTGGGCTGCGAATCCTCAGACCTCCTTCGATGATCAGCTGTTTTGGGCTGCGGATCCTCAAACTTCTTACGGAGATCAGCTGATCTGATATGCAAATCATCGCGCCTCCTTTGGTAATCGGCTGGCTTGGGCTGGGGATCGTCACTCGTCCTTCGATGATCGGCTGGTTTGGGCTGCCGCTTTGGCATCTGGCTCTCTCTCCGGCTTTTCTGTGATTGGCTCGCTGACGAATGGCCACATCCACTCTGTTGCAGGTAGCGACGCCCAATCTTTGTCTTCAGAACATCGTTGAGAACTAACCGCAGTTCTCGCCTACACACACACACACACACACACACACACACACACACACACACATACATACACACACACACACACCCATCAGTACACACAAATATGGTCTTCAAACATACACATGTCAAACACTATACGCAAAGACTGCATATTTTCACCTTTATCAAAACACACACACACAAACACACACACAAACATACAAATTATGGCAGGCTGAGATCTCAAATTATGGCAGGATGATAAACAAACAAACACACACACGCACGCCACGCACACCACATTGTTCATTCCACCACCGACCAGTTCACTGAAATCCAGACACATTTACAAAATACTTTGGACCGTTTGTGAGACATGGTGACCTATAACGTAATACACACTCAACCCTTCAACCCACCAACAAACAAACGCACACACACACACACACACACACACACACAGACATGAAGAAACTCACAGACATATTGAATCCATCGTATGTTCTACATATTCTGACAGAGAGCAACACAGTCAATCGGCACCAAAATATTTACACACTGTCAGCCAATCACGCAGGAGAATATGTGTGTGAGGCAAGCAGCTGCTGGGTCACTGATAAGCTCTGTGTGTGTGTGCGAGAGAAAGTGTTTGTGTATGTTTGTGTGTGTATGAGAGAGAGAGAGAGAGAGAGAGAGAGAGAGAGAGAGAGAGAGAGAGAGAGAGAGAGAGAGAGAGAGAGAGAGAGAAAGTGTGTGTGTGTGTGTGTGTCTGATAAGCAGATGCACTTGCAGAGCCCAGCACATGCGCACGCACACGCGCACACACACACAAACGCTAACTTTGTCAATGATTGTGTTCACTATCCTTGAACTATCCTATATTCTTGAATTTCCCCTGGGGATCAATAAAGTATCTATCTATCTATCTATCTATCTATCTATCTATCTATCTATCTATCCAATTCAACCGTATTTCACATCCTTTTCATGGGGGAAAAATTACATTTCTGAGTGAGCCCACATTACACAGTACATGTGTCATGCATTTCACAAACATGCCCCAGTGTCTTTTACTTTCACAACAATATGTGAAGATTAATCACGATGGCAGAGACTCGGCAGAGCAGAAACCAGCTTCACTCCACAGCAACACCAACACCCACCCTGACTGAAGGGCGCCATCTGGTGGCTTAACTATACCACATCTGATGTGCCTTATGTCCAAACGTCAGGAGTGACTTTAAGCTAGTGCCAAATGATGACATGTATACAGTATTGATTTGTTCATTCAATCATCCATCCATTCATTCATTCATTCATTCATTCATTAACATTAGTGCTCTGCTTGCCTCACACAGGACTCACCAAATTAAGAGATAATGAAGTCCCTAGACCCTTACATATCCATTTCCTCTAGAACTCGAAATAGCCAATCGGAGCCACTGAGACTGAAGAGCCCAGCAGAAATGGCCAATCAGTGTCAGAGCCTCTGAAACTGTGCGGCAGCTCGGTATAACAGAGGCTCTTTCTGAAACTAGTCACTTTCCCCTCTCCTTTGCTACTTACACTTCGGTTTAGATGTGAAAGGACCAGTATAAGGCCCACACATCCCACGTCCACAGTGGATGGGTGCAGGATCCAGTAGAAAAGTGTGCTAAAACAATAAGGGCTGTTCCTGGGTGGCTCGGCTCACACACAAACATCACACACCAAATACATACGACAAAAATCTGAATGGAATGGAGCTACCTGGTGTGCAGATCATCTCTTATTCTTAGAATAGAAATAGAATAGAAACCCCACAGATCAGTCTCAAGTCTGAGCCGACCCACAGTCACTCTGCAGTGAATACCAAAGGACAGGCATTCAGAAACCCAGTCACTCTGCAGTGAATACCACAGGACAGGCATTCAGAAACCCACAGTCACTCTGCAGTGAATACCACAGGACAGGCATTCAGAAACCCACAGTCACTCTGCAGTGAATACCACAGGACAGGCATTCAGAAACCCACAGTCACTCTGCAGTGAATACCACAGGACAGGCATTCAGAAACCCACAGTCACTCTGCAGTGAATACCACAGGACAGGCATTCAGAAACCCACAGTCACTCTGCAGTGAATACCACAGGACAGGCATTCAGAAACCCACAGTCACTCTGCAGTGAATACCACAGGACAGGCATTCAGAAGAACAGAAATCCATTCACTCCCTTATCCAGATTAGGATGAAAACCAAACGTCTGGATCAGTCAACCATCAATGCATCTACTTCATTTAGACTCTGTTTGCTTCAAACGTCACTGTCCATTTGGCTATATATGGAAAAGCATGAATGACTGTTTGCTGTGACCCTAATGCAGGTGTAGCAGGCACCGAAAAGTTGGTCTAATAACAAGATGTTTCATCGGAGGTCTGACTGTGCGACCAACTTTTTTTCTTTGTTGGAATGCTTCAAGCTTCACGGCTACCAGGAAAACAGGAACAATGAGATTCCTCTGGCTCTCCCCACATCAGCCCAACTGATACACACTAGACTGAGACATGGATGAGGCAGAGAGCTTATATTTCATTGGCTATGGTAGACCTGTTTGGCCCCCCTCTCATTCAGACAGATTTCCACCAATTTGACGGCTTATCTGATACGAGGTAGGCAGGCATAAAATGTTTAGCTCGCAATGGCAATAGCTCGAATTTTCGAACGAAATGGGTGATAATTGAAGGTGTTACGATAGAATTTTAAAGCAAACAGTGCTTGGCAAGATTCGATGACGTAACGTCTTAAAAAGTGGCTTTGAAGGACCCGTCCTTGACTTTGAGAGATGGTGGTGGTGAGAGGATGTGAAGCACATGTTGTGAACTGCTGTTGGAAATAGATAGTAGGGGAAGGACTTTACTTGCTGGGCATTTCCAGGGATGCTACTGGTGGGATAATGGTTTGATGTTGATATTTGTCAGTAGTTTAATGTTAAATGCCAATTTTGATGGTAAGAGTGCTAATGTTAATGTAGCTAATTTCTAACTGCCTTGTGCTCATGTTAGCTCATGTAACAGCGTGATAGTGGTAGCATAGGAGTAATACCATGGTAATGACTGTGCTTTTTTGAAGTAATGTTGCTTAGTGAAATTAATGTAAGGTTAAGGAGAACTTTATATTCATTGGCACAACCAACTCCAACGCACTACGGGGCACCTGTTTTTATCCTCGGGGATTTTAACCACTGTCGCTTGAAACAATCACTACCAGGATTTTATCAGTATGTCAAATGTGGCACGAGACAGAGTAAAGTCCTAGACAAATGCTATGGGTTGTTTTAATAGAGGGGAAAAGACAGCATCAGATTGGTACCGGCATCAGCAGATACCTAAGGTGATGATGTGCAGGTTGGTGCCTGGTATGGCAGCCCCGCCATCATTGTGTGTGTGTGTGTGTGTGTGTGTGCAGTGTTTCCTCTACATTTATTTCAGCGTGGCGGCCCGCTACGGGTTAATTAATACCCCCACGGTATCAGAATCAGGGAAGACGTACAATGTAGTTGCAAATAATCCTGCCGAAGTATCCTCCCCTGCTGGCTGCCGCTCACATTGCAATTTAACAATAAGTAGCCTAAAACTAGTATTATGGCCCGTCCAGTTTCACTTCACATATTATATATTGTATTAATGTAGCCTATTTAAAACATTAGAATTAGGGGAGACGCATATTGTCCGGAAGCATAGTAGCCTAAGCTAAATGCCCTCCGCTGGCTGCTGAAAATTGCAGTTTAACAATAAACAGCAATGCTAATCCGTGGTACCTGTCTAGTTTTATTCCATAAATATATTGTTTGTATAGACGTTAGTAGCACGCGCTATCAAGAGCTTCCATGTGCTACGCATATTTGACAACATCGTAAAAACTACAATTTTCGCACAACTTGGTGGAAAGGTGTAGCAGGCTAAGGAAAACCCATTCATTTCTGAAGCTGATCGTATTGAAAGTATTTCCCATATCGTAGCCTATTAGCTCGCTCGCAACAACAGCAAAAATGGAACTGGAGAGTGGATGTCTCCGCGAAGACACCGCTGTTACATTAGATGCGCACTCAATCGCGAATCGACACAGTAAAAAAAGCAACGACTGGTAGCCTAACGAAGGTAAATTGCAAAACTTGGCCAAAAACATTTTGTATGCACTCGTGGTGAATCGCAGACTATAAAGTATGAAGGAGATTTGCCCCAAATAAAGGCAGTGTTGTGGGTTGTGTTTCTACAACATGTTGGCACTGAAAGTGTTGTGAATCAGACTCATTTCTGTAAATGTACATACTGTGTAGTTCTTATGGTCATTTGTGATTTTTTTGTGCCCATGTGTACCCTGTGTGTGTCTTTGGTCTGTATGCAGTGTATCCATTGTTTATCCTTGAATGATTAGAATTCAATGAAAGCCTGTCTAGAGGCCTTTCGCTTATCACCAGGTGTGAAATGTTAATGTTTGTAGACACAGGCCTCTGAAGGACTTCCCAGGAAAGGGGGTAGTTTTAATTAAAAGACAATAGAAGCTGGCCAGACTTGATGGCACCAAAAGGCCACATCCCCACACACCACACCTTTACATTGCATATTCATACTAGTAGGTCACTCCTTCTCTTTGTGTGTAACTTAAATATGGTAGACTGTTTCTGTATAGTCAGAGAATCTGGTGAAACCCATGATGGGGTGACACAAACATGCCATCTCTCCCTTGAGGCAGGGCTCCAGAGTGCGACCAATTTGGTCGCATATGCGACCTAATTTTTCAGAAGTGCGACTAAAAAAAATCGGAGGTCGCACCGGTGCGACCAGCTATTCGAGAGAGGAAAAAGTGTCCGCATTGAAACTCTACCTTTGGTTCAATAACAGACACATATTTGGCCAATATCGTGGTTTAAACAAATCACAGATAGTGAAGGGCGGGACCTCCCCTCTGATTGGCCGTGGCCCAGTGCCTGTGTGTAAATTTGAAAATGCGTGTGCTGCAGAGAGAGAGAGAGAGAGAGAGAGAGAGAGGTCAGAGACCCGTCAGATAAACAGAGTGGATGTAGTTGCATTACAGTGTGGTCACATAGGCCGAGATAAATGTACCCTGTCCCCACTGCCTTTCGACGGCTGGCAGCAGCAAACCGATCAGACGAGCCCGAGATGATGATCAAGTTTATCGTTGCCTACGATAGGCCTAGTGAAACTTCCCTTCACCAAGTTCAGTCCGAAATAATTATTCACCAGAAAAACAGTTTGAACGTAAACCCGATGTACAGGAATGCCACTTGCGCCAAATTTATAGGAGTCATTGCAGATGAAAAGACGTCTTAAAATTGCGAACAATGCATACAAGGCCTTCGCGAACGACAGAGATACAGATATCGCCGAAAAGGAGTGCGTCATTGACCGCAGTTACTTGCAGGGAGTAACCCAGTTTTCAACAGCATATTCGTTTTGCGCGCGAGTTGTGTAAACTCATTCTGATGGCATCAATCAATTTAATCCGGTATTTGGCGCAAACCGAATATCGCTGCTACATTTAAAGCCCGAATATTCCCTGCATGTATAACTGTGGTCATTGTGTACGGTGAATTGAATGGACACATTTAGATCGAGCATGGCAAGTCATTGCAATAGCCTATAATAATAGGCCTACCATTTCGTTACTGGATTAACCATAGTGATGTTCTTATTGAAAATTTAAAAATACTAAAATTAAAAAGTAAATTGTATTGTGGGACTGTCAAATGATTATTGCAATCATCATTGTAAAATCACATAAAAATCCCCCAGGCTACTTGGAACATCTCTGTTCATCATCTCTGCTCAAATACATTTCTATGGAAGATGCTAGCATTGCGAGCTGGTTTAGCCAAGGCCTAAATCATGAAGGATAGTATGTAAGACATTGAGCCATGAGATGTGCAGTTTGAAGCCCTTAAAAGACGTGCACTGTTAATTTACTCACTGTTATTTTTATTTAATTCATCTTGAGATGTTTTAAGTTTAAATTTCAGCTCAGTGAAGCACTTAAAGCACCAACACTTCATTAAGTTACTTTTCTTGTAGAATTGTAAATCATAAGTCATAGGACAACCTATATAGGACAGTAATTAAGGAAAAAAGGTGAACCTGCTGCGGTGTTAAATGCGATGTGGTTGAAAATGTGGGTGCACCTAACTTTTGTGCTGGTGCACCTAAGAAAAAAAGTTAGGCGCACCAGTGCAAAAAGTTAGTCTTGGAGCCCTGCCTTGAGGGGCACTGGCCCCTCATTGAAAAGAATAAAAGCCTGGATTTTCCATCGTCCTGACTGAGTCTTAAGAGAAATATGGTAGTAAAAAATATACTATCAGCACAAAACTTAATTTCTGTCATAAACGAAGCCAAGCGTTTCTCCATTGTCAACGTGAACTAGCGGTATTCAAGCGCTCAAGTGACATGTGGTTTAATGCATGGGTTAACGTAAGTCAGACAGAAGATGGGCCTGTCTTTAGTTCCTGAATCCTATCCCTCTCAAGTCACGTTAGGCTAAATGGTGCGATTAACAACTAGAATTAAAAAAACATCCCAGGAGTGACACCCCAGCTGTAACTTTTTTTTCTTGGGAGGGGGGGGGCGGGGAGGGCCTGCCGCCACCACTGTTAAAAACAAATCTAGCGGAAACACTGGTGTGTGTGTGTGTGTGTGTGTGTGTGTGTGTGAGAGAGAATGTGGGGCGTGAAACTCTAAAGAGCCTTGAGTGTCAGAGGACAGAGGAATACAACAGCGTTTTATAAAATGTACAGAGGAGCTCTCACCTGAACCCGCCCTGCCAGGCAGGACGCTGCGTGTGATTGGTGGAGGAGGTGCCATTCAGCTGCACTGAGGTCTTGGGGCAGGAGCCATGAGCTATCTGAGTCCAGTGCACCTGAGAGGAAAGGACACAGAGGGAGAGAGTGTGTGAGAGAGAAAGGGAGAGTGTGAAAGAGCAAGAGAGACAGACAGACAGACACAGAGAGAGAGACAGACAGACAGAATAAGGGTGAGTAAATGATTTGTAGTCCAGAGGTGGCTTCCAAATGGATTCAGTCTATCTTGTCTCCACGCCAACCAAAGGGAATCAGTCAGTCAGGTCCAGATCAGCGCATCAGACTGACCTCTAACAGACCTCTGCATCAGCACCACATCACACCAACACAGCACACTCTAACAGACCTCTGCCTCACATCACACCAACACAGCACACTCTAACAGACCTCTGCCTCACACCAACACACACCAAACGTCCTGCTGTCCACTGGCCACATCTAGAAACTAACTCAACTCAAAAATGTGAGAATCTCCCAACATTGGATATGTTTGCATTTGTATTCTAATGTTTGGTTTACATACAATATGTTACGTTTGGGAAGAACTGGTGTTCTTCCGTATGAGTGTCTCAATATACATTTCTGTACAAAATACATTTCTATACAACTTTTGGGACAGTTCTCTAGTAAACAACATGCTTTGGGGCAGTCGTGGCCTACTGGTTAGCGCTCCGGACTTGTAACCGGAGGGTTGCCGGTTCAAACCCCGACCAGTAGGAACGGCTGAAGTGCCCTTAAAAAAGGCACCTAACCACTCACTGCACCCCGAATGCCGCTGTAGCAGGCAGCTCACTGCGTCGAGATTAGTGTGTGCTTCACTTCACTGTGTGTTCACTGTGTGCTGAGTGTGTTTCACTAATTCACAGATTGGGATAAATGCAGAGACCAAATTACCCTCACGGGATCAAAAGAGTATATATACTTAACTTATACTTATATGCAATATCCATTATCAAGACAGGGCATTCCCTGAGGAAGACACGTGATATGCATCACCTATGCTTGTGCAAAGAATAGTGCTGGCATATAATTAATATTATGTAATGCAGCCACCAATAGCAGGAAAGACTGAGCGATGGATATGGGGCCTTGTGCTTAATCCTGGAGTTGTCTATTGCAGTGGTTCTTAACCGGTGGGTCGTGGAACCATAGCTTGTGTTTAAGAAAACAAAAACATGAAAAAGAATCGCAAATTATTTAAAATGCTACCCTATTAAATCTAATGACAGACCTTTATTTTGATAGACTTTATTTGTATGCCAGCCGTTGCCATGAACATAGAGAATGTTTATGTGGCAGGTCTTGTTAGACATCATTTTAGCGGTAAATATGGCAAAACGACCCTGAATATTTAAAGTATGGATTCACTTATTGAGGACAAAAAGGGACGTGAATTGCGGTCACGTGAGAGCATGAAAGCACCAAAAGTTGAAAAGGCGACACAGGAGTGGAAGACTTCACAAATGTGCCAAAATCAGCATGTTCCAAATGAGTACAGGCAGTTTATAAAAATATTTGTCGTAACTTCATGACCATGGGAAATCGAGGATCCCAAGGCCAGGTTAAGAAACACTGGCCGGAAACTACAGCATGATGGTCATGGGTTTTTATCCATGAAGTGTCCATCTATAAATTAACTAAATTATATACATTCAAAGGATATATAGTATAGATTTTGATGGTATGGTGTTTGTTTATTTATTTGTTGATATGCCCTCTTGCATGGCAGCCTGGAACAACACCATAGCACACAGTCACACCGCACAGTAACACCTCTAGATAAGCAGCAGTACTGTTGCATAAGCAGTGACAAAACCATGTCTCTCTCTCACACACACACACACACACTTTTATAGCAGTCTCTCTGTCCCTCACATCATCCCTCTCTCTTCCAAACTGTCTGTCTGTGTGTACACACACACACACTTTTATAGCAGTCTCTCTGTCCCTCACATCATCCCTCTCTCTTCCAAACTGTCTGTCTGTGTACACACACACACACACACACACACACACACACACACACACACACACACACACACACACACACACAGAGTCATACACACAAACACACACCTTCGTGCAGCCATTCTCTGTTGAACTGTTGGGAATCTTATAGGGGCTCTCCGTCTGGATGGAAGACATAGCAACAGTATTAATGAGTGGTGTGGTGTACTGTGGGTTAAGATACAGAGAGAGAGAGAGAGAGAGAGAGAGAGAGAGAGAGAGGAAAAGAAAGAAAGAAAGAAAGAAGAGAGAGTGAGCATTAGTCAGTGGTGTACAATGCTGCTTTTCCATCTGCACTCAAGCATGTTTGCTTCATCTATGCTGATGTTTACATTTTCTGACTTTTTATAGTCTACTCTATCTGTGTGTGTGTGTGTGTGTGTGTGTGTGTGTGTGTGTGTGTGTGTGTGTGTAGAGCTGTTTACAGAGCCTACTGTGGCTGACTCTCTCCCCGTGTGTGTGTGTGCGCGCGTGCGTGCGTGGTGTATGTGTGTAGAGCTGTTTACAGAGCATACCATGGCGGATTCTCTCCCTGTGTGTCTGTGTGTCCGTGTGTGTGTGCTTGTGTGTAGAGCCTACCATGGCTGACTCGGCCCTACCCCTTATGTCTGATCTATGCTGCAGAAATTCTTATCAAAATATCTATTTGGTATTATTTTTAGCATGAAGAGACTTACCTAGCGCTCTCTCGAAAGATCATTTTGACTTAATAAGAGTCTTATCTAGACACATTTTCTCAATGCAATGCCAGCCAAATTTGCTTGTTTTTAAGACAAATGGCAGACAAATTTGCTTTTCACGCTGAAATGTCTTAAAATAAGTCAAACTCTTATTAAAAGGTACACTTTGCAAGAGTGTGGTTCACAATATAATGGTATAAGTAAAAGTTTTCCCAATTTTGCCAGATCGCATTTTGCCTTGTTCCTATTGACATTTTGAACATCTGTACCAAAAATTGAGCCAATAGGACGCCAGTAAAGGCGCATTTTTTCACAATTGCTCAACCTAAAAATGCATAACTTTCGCAGGAACCAGAAACATGATCAAAATAAAAGATAAGTATGATCATTAATTATCTCTCCCTGTACTTATACTAAATGAGTAAGAACATTAGAACAGTTCAAACACTATTCGCTGTATGATGACTTTGTTCTTTTTGATACTTTATCTCTGTGTCCTTGCAGAACACGGAGCAAAAATTACTTTTGGTCTTCGTTTCGCACAGATTGTTGACAGCGTTTAATAAGGGCAATGCCTCTCTCTGCGCTGTCGTTGATGACCTTCAAGGAATTAACTTTTTGACACAGATTCTCATCTGTGGGAATGGACCTCACATCAGGGTTACTTCTGCCATCCATTTGGCCTTCAGTAAGAACCTCAAAGAAGTGGATTGAGCAGCGAGTGACGAGGCCAGAGATGGTAGCTGTACTGCTCTTGTGGAAGAAAGACTTGGCATCAAGTCTTTGAGCATCTTCCCAGGGCGTCTTTCAAGATTTTTTTCTTCAACATCAACACAACAACAACACGTTACATTTATTTAGCGCTTTTCTCAACACTCAAAGCGCTTCATAGGGAAGGGGGGACCTCACTAACCACCACCAATGGTGGTGAGCTGAGCATCAAAAAATACCAGGGCGACAAGTTCTTCTGACAGATACCACAAATGTCATCCAATGCTCTTCAATGCAGCATCTGCAATGGTTTTATCCGGATACCAATACATCATGTATTGTGTGTGTGTCAATATTGTGAAAAAGTGTGCCACCCCTAAATGTCCAGCAATTGACTCCATTTTTGGTACAGATGCTTACAATATCAATTGGAACAAGACAAAATTTGCCAAAATTTGGTGAAAATTAATTTTGTGAACCACCCTAATGTTATACCCTTAATATAACCTCTATAAAGTCAATTTGATGGTAAAGGAACTTGTAATAGGGGAATCGTTCACCTAGCTTAGCCATAGATCAAAGCCATAGAAGGTCGCTACCAACAGGACCAGCAATGCAACTGTCGACCTGAAGACATCTCTTGAGAATCATGAAACATTACCTTCTCAGTAGATATAGCTCTTTGGAGAAAGCTTTTGCCTTTTGTTAGTCCTTGAGGCCTCAACAACAAAAGCATTTTTATTGTGCACAGGTGGGACAAGCCATGAGAAGTAGGCTATTTACAATGTCAAAGTAAAATATATACCATGACTCCAGGGGACTCTAGGGGTCTCTAGAGTCACCTTTACTTCAACAAATGCATTTTACGAGAAAGTGCTAGGTAAGTCTCTTTATACTGAAAACAAAACCAGCTAGATTTTTTTGATCTTGATATGAGATTAATAACACTTGATTAGATGTTATTAGATAAGCTGTTGTTTTTGCAGTGTATTGTAGAGCCAGTGTTTGTTTGTGTGTGTGTGTGTGTGTGTGTGTGTGTGTGTGTGTCTGTGTGAGCAGTAGTAGTACTATTGTTATAGGATTTGCGCTTTTGTCCAAAGCAACAAAGTAGTAGTAGTAGTAATAGTAATAATATCAGAGTAGTAGCCTATCTGATGTGTATGTGATTAATTACATTTCTCACAAAAAGTCAGGGATATTTGGCTTTCGGGTGAAATTTCAAGATGAACCTAACATCCATTATAACCTTTACAGGTGCTTAATGTGATCTTCTGTAAACTTTCGAATGCGCCTTTCTAACAGTTCAATGTTTCAGTACTTTCTGTACTGAAACATTAAATTTCAATCGAAAGCCAGATATCCCTAACTTTTTGTGCGTAGTGTATGACAAGTGTGTAGAACATGTTATGTCTGCTCTATGGAAAACAAAGAACAAGAAAGAGTCTGTGTGTGCAGTGGTAGTAGTTGTAGTACCCTACCTGGCGGGAGGTAGGCTTATCCGGTCCTAGAGGCGAGAGGGTGAGTGCCTTCCTCCTGTCCAGCACCACGGACAGACGGGCGTTTTCAGAAAAACCAGCCATCATCCCAGGTCTAGAGTGAGGTGAGGTAACAGGTCAATAACGCAACAACACGCACAGAGAGTGGGAGAGACACGTACAGAGGCAGAAAGACAGGTTTTTGTACTGAATAAAGTGTTGTCGAAAAGGCTACACGTCAACAAATTACATTAGATGTCTACAATGTATTACAGTTATCTTTGTTTACAACTTTCTGCCAACGCACGTGATTTGATATATAAACAAAAGTCGAAGTTTATAGGCAATCTTTGTGAAATGTCAGCGTTCCGCCACACTACGTCCGGTCGCAGACATCGGTTGACATCAACAGAACAATAAAAAGCAGACAAGTATTCGCGCTGGGGTGTTCCCATGACGGCCCCTGTCCTGACCTCCCCGTCTCCGTCATCTACACACACCACGTAAGCTGTTGGTATCAACTGCAACAATTACCTAAGCGCTTCCGCCACTTTCCCCACGAACACATATACATTAGGAATCATCTGGACCAAGAGAAGTTGAGGACGCTTTGGCTTTCGTTTTCTTTCTTAAAATACTCACGTATGAAGTCGCTGCTACAGTCGCAGGCAAAGCATCATCCACGGGAAGAAAACGCAGTGCTTGTGCTCTTCGTGGGTTAAAACCTTTGACGTTTAAAAGTGACTTTGTAATCCACTTGATAAACCCTAAACCGCCGGTGAAATGTGTGTTAATTCCGCAAATAGCACATGAGAGTTGTTGTCAATGTTTCCGTAAAACCATCTTCCGTTATTCCCAGGAAGTTAATGTATGGATCGTCCAATACCGGTACTAAAGAACCGAGAGTTACGGTAGCGCCATCTAACGTTGAGGAGTAGCTCATGCGTTACCTTATCGCACCAGGATTTCAGTGTCACAGGAGCGTAGCCTACTGTCCATTTACTGATGATTCACTTATAGAGGGGGCCACCATGACAGATAAAAGTCACCCTCTGTACCCCCCCCCCCCCCCCCCCCCCCCCCCCACCACCACCACCACCACCACCACACGCACACACACGTAGCCTACACATAGGCTACACACACGCAGTAGTGTAGGCTAGTCTAGTTAGCTGTAGTGGGTACTGAGATGTAGTATAGTTGTAGTGGGTATACTGTGATCAATCCCAAATGTTAATACATATCCTTCACTATTTTAAGTGGGTACACTGAGATAGTGATGCTTTTTAAGTGGGTAGGCCTATTCTGCATAGTCCTGCATATCACGTACACTACACCACTGCTGCACACGTGGCATCTTAGGACAACTTGAGTCTAGAAGCTGTCTCAGAAAAAGCAGCGATGATCTGTAACTAATCAGCTACACTACGGATTATAGCTACACACATACATGCATGCATGCATACACACACACACGGAGACCCCTAATAGTCTATTCTCACTCTACTTATCTTGGACTTCTGTAATCTATTCTTGGACAAAGTAATTTTTTTGACCATGGTGCCACAGTACTAGCCGATCCCTTGCCAGAGAGCAAAGCAGCATGTCCAATCTTCTATCTTAGTGTTTTACACCAAAGACACAGGCACACAGCTTATGGTGGTAATATTAATGGTTTATTTGCCATTGTGCAGTGCACATTATCAACACACCATGATATTAAAAAAATGACACGTACACAGAGTTCTGATGAGGTATCTAAATAAGTCAAATTAAAATATGTATGTGAAGGTGTGTGTCTGTTTAAGTATAGCCATGTTGAAGTGTGTGTGTGGGTGTGTATTCTCAGCTTAAGAAAAACTTCAGGTCTGAACAGCCCCTCGATGAAGGGTTGATGTGCAGACCATCATTAACAGTTGAGAGAGAGAAAAAGAAAGAAAAGATAGATAGATAGTAAGGGTGTCACGATTTCGATTTTATTTTGAAATCGATCGAAATTACATCTCAATCTCGAACTTTGAACTTAAAAGTAGAATCGACGATGCAGCCACACCCCCAATGTCATGCCCAGCATGTATGCCAAGACGCACAAACACATGCACGTGCTGAACTGCAGCGTCAACACTCCTCTAATTTTAGGCTGCAGCCAGTTAAAATATAGGCCTACACATCAACCTACCGTAATCAAAGCCCCTCTTGCTACTTTGAAATCACCGGTGTGGAAGTATTCGTTCATTCACGTCAATTAAAACTAACTTAGCCTACTCAACTTAGCAAGTGAAAAGATGGTCTAATTACAGTCCAAAGTTACTTTAAGGCTTAAAATGCACATTTACATATTCCATGAACACTAACCTTGGGTCTCTTCGGAGTGTGCTGAAACAATCAAATTAACATTCTGTGTTGTTTCATTTCAATATGTTCACGTCTCTGTTTTAGCCTAATGTTAGTTCTGTTTACATTACAACCTCGGTTGGAACGGTTTAAAAGCGGTTTCAAAATAAAAGCCCTCCGAAAAGGAAAAGACCAAAAAGAGTAAATAACATATAAGGAATGCATTAATAGTAATATTTGAAAAAGATCGAAAATCGAATCGAATCGTGACTTTAAAATCGAAAATTACATCGAACCGAGGATTTGGAGAATCGTGACACCCCTAACAGATAGATAGATAGATAGATAGATAGAGAGAGAGAGAGAGAGAGAGAGAGAGAGAGACTCTTTGGTCGTAGGTCACGTCTGCCAGTGCTGGTCTGGGGGAACTGTGATGTCATAATGATGTCCCAACTGTGATGTACCCACACTGCTGCTTACTCGGAGGCTTGGTCATCCCCTCCATGGCTGATGATACTCTGAGACTCCTCTATGTGTTGGGACTGGAGGTGGACATTAAAGATACTTTGACTTTAAAATTTTACCCTCCGCCTCTGCTGAGTTTCAGCAGTCAGGAATCTAATTCTGATCTCACTGTTTGCTGTAAAGCTGCCTCTATCTGCCTAACCTGGTCAATGTTGGCATAGGGCTCAATGGGGCACAATGCCACCCTGTGTGACATGTCAAACCAGTCCAAAGGATGACAAGACTTCTGGCGGACAGCAGTGTTTGTTGGCATTCCGTTACCCCAGGCAACCTGCAGGCGTGACCTTTAACCTCAGGAGCCGCACTTCTGCACAGCCGTCTCAGTGGATGGAGCCTGAGCCCCGGCAGCTGACACATCATCAGGGTCAGAGGTCAACATGGCTGTCTTCCCAGACACTGAGAGCTGCTTATGCTCACCTGGGAGAACACACACACAGAAACATGAACATCCACACAATCTCTTGTGAATCTCAAGAACTCCAACATGCCACTAAAAAGAAACACATGCATACCTATGTACAGTACGCCTCATCACTGAATTAATTCAAAACTCCTTTGCAAATTTGCCATCCATTTTCAATCTACTCAGCCCATGTTAATCAGCTTGGGTTCTAGTCATTAATCTGGTAGTTACAGGAACAAATGAAGAGTTAAATAAAATATAGAGAAAAATAAAATATTGTACATTCTCATTCTTATTTTCTCATTCTCAAAATGTTTCTAATAATTTGCATGGGGTTAACACATAAACGAAAACATAAAACACGCACACAACAGTGTTTCCCACATAATTGAATTCCATTTGTGGTGGTTGGTTTGCAGAATTAACTTGAATACAACAGTTTTTAACAAATTAGCACAGCATGGTTATGATGCTAACCAGATTTAAGCACAATTTAGTACAACCTGGAAAATCATTGTGTGGTGGTCAATGTTGATATTGTGGTGGGCCGCCACAAATAAGTCAATGTATGGGAAACACTCCACACACACACACACAATGACTACACGTTAAAAAGGAATTGGACTATCGGGACTGAGCTAATATGATAAATCTGGTTCCCCATTCCAACCTAATTTAATAATGGCGAATCGGCATCTGCGCCTTCAGTTTGTAATGTTTTGCCTGGTGCGTGAACTCCAAAAGTTGAGTATTACAGTAGAAAAAAACAGAGGCGCACTCAAGGGCTTGATACTAATACAATTTGTGTTTTTTGTGATGCGATAAGCACTTATGTGGATCTTGTATTATTGTGTATACTGCTGTCTTGAATCCAGATATGTATACATTATGTCTGTATATATTTTTAATGTTAATTGCACATATGGTTGTTTTTTGGTTTTGGTGTAGTTTATACGATTTGTCTTTTGTGTTGACATTGAGTATTATGGTAATTGACACGTCACGTCTATAAAAAACCTGAACGCCCTGTGACGCGTTTCATAATGGAGACATTAATAATGGGCTAAGCCCGAAACGTTTGTTTCCTAGTTTTTTGTCCTTAGACTCATTGTAAAAACCTCGGCTCTCAATACAAATTGTATTAGTATCAAGCCCTTGAGTGCGCCTCTTTTTCTTTTATACTGTAACCTAATTTAATAACTATTATAACCGAAGGCAGTGATTACTGTTTTAGAACCCCTCTGTGTGTGAGAGAGAGATAACGAGTGACAAAGAGCTTTGTCAAGATGTACAATCTAGTATTAGAGAAGTTATGTCATTACTACCAGTTCAGAGGTGAGACTATACATACACACAAAGATGCATATATGTCTAGGAACAAATGAAGAGTTTAATAAAATATAGAGAAAAATAAAATATTGTACATTCTCATTCTTATTTTCTCATTCTCAAAATGTTTCTAATAATTTGCATGGGGTTAACACATAAGCGAAAACATAAAACACGCACACAACAGTGTTTCCCACAGAATTGAATTCCATTTGTGGTGGTCGGTTTGCAGAATTAACTTGAATACAACAGTTTTTAACAAATTAGCACAGCATGGTTATGATGCTAACCAGATTTAAGCACAATTTAGTACAACCTGGAAAATCATTGTGTGGTGGTCAATGTTGATATTGTGGTGGGCCGCCACAAATAAGTCAATGTATGGGAAACACTGCACACACACACACAATGACTACACGTTAAAAAGGAATTGGATTATGGGGACTGAGCTAATATGATAAATCTGGTTCCCCATTCCAACCTAATTTAATAATGGCGAATCGGCATCTGCGCCTTCAGTTTGTAATGTTTTGCCTGGTGCGTGAACTCCAAAAGTTGAGTATTACAGTAGAAAAAAACAGAGGCGCACTCAAGGGCTTGATACTAATACAATTTGTGTTTTTTGTGATGCGATAAGCACTTATGTGGATCTTGTATTATTGTGTATACTGCTGTCTTGAATCCAGATACTGTATGTATACATTATGTCTGTATATATATTTTTAATGTTAATTGCACATATGGTTGTTTTTTGTTATATGATTTGTCTTTTGTGTTGACATTGAGCATTATGGTAATTGACACGTCACGTCTATAAAAAACCTGAACGCCCTGTGACGCGTTTCATAATGGAGACATTAATAATGGGCTAAGCCCGAAACGTTTGTTTTCTATTTTTTTGTCCTTAGACTCATTGTAAAAACCTCGGCTCTCAATACAAATTGTATTAGTATCAAGCCCTTGAGTGCGCCTCTTTTTCTTTTATACTGTAACCTAATTTAATAACCATTATAACCGAGGGCAGTGATTACTGTTTTAGAACCCCTCTGTGTGAGAGAGAGAGATAACGAGTGACAAAGAGCTTTGTCAAGATGTACAATCTAGTATTAGAGAAGTTATGTCATTACTACCAGTTCAGAGGTGAGACTATACACACACACAAAGATGCAATATGTCTAGGCTCATTCAAATATCATGAGAGTATCTCTATGTCCTGTTGCTATGGGGAAAATACCCTTTCAAGCAGTTTTGTCTGATTTTGGAAGACTTTGGAGAATTCTGTTTGACCTGTTGCTCGGTTACTAAATGTAATTTAATGCTAAATGGGATTCTACCCTTTGCTTGGATACAGGGTTAAACCTGTGTCTCACCTTTGGCCAGACTACATGGTGTGAAGATGGGTTCCTCTCTCTGCTCCCCGTCCTGGATCGAGGCCCGGATCTTCCTCACCACGTAGATGCTGGCTGAAATCAGAGAGAAGGATAGAATTATGTTGGTGTCTGAGTATGCCATTTAAACAGCTTAAACAGTCAACTATGTTGAAAACATTATGTGAAATAGCTTTAGTCATGATAATGCCTACTGTGCCAGGTTACTCATGGAGACTACCTGTCCTAAATTCAACCTGTTTAAAAAAAAAACTCAAACGGTCTTATTTTCCACTGCCTTAAATTAGTTAACTGTTGTGTTTATAAAGTAGTAAAGAGTGACTTATAAAGTTGTTGCTATACAGCGCAAGATTCCCCTTCACTTCATTTTTTACAGTTAGCCTATTTTTTATATATGCATTGCTATTTTATATGACCTTGTCATCATTTCAAGCTTCATTTAAAGTGCAAAACACATTCCCTGGCCGCTGTAGTAAGCTTTCGGATAACGGACACATCTTTTTATTGCTGTAGCACTCAATTTCAACCAGCAGGTGTTGCGTGTCACGGGAGTACTATACATACTAACCCACCCTGTTTGTGTTTTCTTCGAAAGTGTTATTTCGTCTATTCTCATTTAGGCCTATACCTACGATCTCTTCGCTAACTAACCCAGAGAGCGAAATCATGCTTGTTGTTCATTGATCGACCTTCAAATTCCGTTCAAAACTAAGAAGAAGAAAAAATGCTGTTGCCCTACTACTCAGATCAGATCAGATTGATATTTTTCCCTCGTCTATGATACCAAAGGTAAATATGAAATAACGTATCATGTCTTACCCTTTATCAAAAGTCAGACCATGACGATAATAGTTTCTTTAAGCGTCTGCTGAAACGTAACGTAGTCTTCGTCCAAACGAGTGGTTATTCAAGATGTTATGAAAGCGTTGATTATGGTCCTTCTTCAGGAAGCAACCAATTTTAGCCACGCCCAATGAGCGTCACACGGTGCGCGCACATAGTGGTGATTGGCTATTGTCATGTCCATGTAACACATCCTTTACTAGTGTGTTTCCATCCAACTTATGCCAACTTATGCAACCTAATGCGCAATTAATCTATTCGAATAAGAAATCCCGGTTGGAAACACGTGAAATGCGCGTCAAAAATCCTAATGCGCATCTATATTCGCTAGGGGGGTGGATTAACTCTCGATGCGCATAAGGTATAATGCGAATAAAGTTGATGGAACGGTTTATTCGCATCGTGTGACGTAACATTCAGAGAATCTCAGCAATCTCTGGCGCTTCCCTAACATTAGGTAACTTGATGTGCTCTCTTGCTTGTTTCCGTAGAATAAAACAAACTGAATACACACATCGGTGCAGTTGTTTTGCTGACGCTAAAGTCGCCAACAACTCTGTATTCGGCACACGTCGCAAGTTTATACAACTAGTGTAGTGCCCGTTCAAACATACCATTCCTGTAGAAAACGCGTCAGTTTATTGCACATACTTTTTATGTACTTTTGAATAGCCACTACATACCCGTGTTTGTTGAAGTGTTGTGCAAAATCCACGTAATCATTTTATGCAAGCAAATAGGGAGTCTTTATTGTTGAGGTCAGACTAATCAAACATCTTGCATTTTAACCGTGATTCAGTGCTGCCAATATATGGCTCATTATTCTCATTATGCACATGATCAAAACTTTTCTACAACTCAGACTTTGCTTTCTTTGCCGGTGCAACTAAAACGCTACACAAAACCTTACACATTTATTGAAAGTGCCTGGTTTGTTGTATTGCATTAGCACTATCCATAGTTCCTTTCTCCAAAAGGAGGGGGGGGGGGCGGTGCCGTCGCCGTCGCCGTCAGAATTTTCCCGGTGGATTTTAGTGCCCCACTCCGCCCCTGGGCCAGCCTCTGTTTCACCTCCTAAGCATCCATTTCTGCATCTTTCTCGCAGCTAACCGAAACGCATCACCTGACCGCTCAGCCTACCGCGCAAGCCCGAGCCTGCGTGAAATGATAGAAATGAACCCGTCGGGTTCGGGCAAACATTTTCAGCTCTACAGTGCCGAATTTGACCAAATAAAAAAACCTGCCGAGACCTTGGTCGTTCCCAAGTGTATGGCGGTCTCCGGTGATGGGAAGCTGCCAACAACCGATTGCGCAATATAAACATTCTCCGCCTTCTCCTTCCAATCGATATTAAACTAAATATTTTCAAAATTAAGGAATGAATTAGGCCTAGGGCCTAGGCTATTCCGACCAGAGAGGATGGCGTCGATTTCACTCAACGTAGGCAAAGTGTCCCCAAACTTAAAATCAATAGGTGTTGGAAACGCTCACCAATGCGCATTTTATTTATGCGCATTACCATGGATGCGCATCACTAATTCGCATGAGTTGGATGGAAACACGCTATATGAACACATCCTATCAGAATGTATGGTATTATGGGTATGGCGGAGTTGGTGGAGCAAAGATTGTTTTACAATCTTTGGGTAGAGTTCATTAAATTTGCGCTCAGTAAGCAACAGCCGTGGCTATGTGTGGTCCATATTATTTAGATTAAATTCTACAATATCTCCTTAATTCATAAGTAAAGTTGAGATAACAACATTGTGCGTCAAAAAGTCCCTAGGCTCACTTCCAGTTTTACTGTAAGTCTATCAACAGCCTACACTGGACAAGAGTTTAACTGTATTTGTGTGTGCATGTTTGTGTGTGTGTGTGTGTGTGTGTGTGTGTGTGTGTGTGAGTGTTCCAGACACTGGTTTCAGCCCAGTTTGGCATAGTGTGGTATAAATTAATACTATGGATTGAAGACATCAAGAGAAAGAGAGTGACAGACTCGTAGTGTTAATTTTGTCACCTATTTTTAATTTAGTCTTAGTCTTGTGACAATGTCCTTTTTAGTCTTTGCCATATTTAGTCATTCAAATATCATTTTTGTTAGTCAAGTTTTAGTCAACTAAAAGTCTCGTCATTTTAGTCTAGTTTTAGTCAAAAGAAAACTACAGGTATCTTAGTCTTAGTCAGTTTTAGTCAAAACATTTTAGTCTTTTTTTATAACAAATTATTTCTGATTACCATTTCAGTCAAATAGTGTTTCACACATCTCAATTTTCCAACAATATTGTGTGTCCACAGGGCTACTCGTCTGTTATAATTACTCATTCAGATTTTTTGTCAGTCAGTATGTTTACATGCACAGGTACTGTAAGTTGAGCTACAGTTATAGCTCGGCTGGGATTTGACCATAGACAGTAAAAGATTTGACTGGACCACTGTCATGATCTTCGTAAACCAGTGTTTCTCAAAGTGTGGTCCGGGGACCGCTGGTGGTCCGCAAGCTATCCCAAGTGGTCCGCAAGCAGACGTGGTAAAATATAATATAGATGAGTTGTTTGCAATATTGAACCAACTTGTATGTAAATCCAAACAGTATGTAAAGCCAGTTTAAATCATATGAATCCTTTGACACAATAAGCAAAGTGCAAAGACAATAAGCTAGGTGGTTCAGTGAGTAGGCCTATTGTGTAGGCTAATATAGCCTACTGCTGAAGTAGGTCTATTTTTTATTTATTTTTTTAGCTAGATGGTCCGTGCGTTTCTTTTTATTGGTTAAGTTAAGTTTACTTCGCCACGCTAGATGGTGATATGCGCCCAAACTCAACACATTCCCCTAACTCTCCATCTAAGCTAACTTGCTAGCGTACTTTGCATCATCAGTGTAACTAGTTAAATAGTTTACATTACTTGCTGAACATTTTCATATGGACATTCTGGGGGATGTTAATTTATAAGAGAAGCTTCAACTTCTTGGTATGTAGCATTGTGGCATAAAGCTTAGTTAGCTTGCTAACTCTGGCAGAAATCTCCAGTGTTCTTGTTCTATGTAGTTTCGTGTTGCCACCACAGGGTTGCAGCAACAGCACGTAGACTAGCCTACAGGAAAGCTGCTGTGCATGAACTCGTTAGGAATATTTTGAAAACGTAACAGCTAGATATTCTGCCTTCTCATTTTGTAGACGAAAATAAAGAGAGATTTTATCTCAGTGTTGAGTCTCCAAGCTGTTAACAGAGAGTCCCTGATGTCAGCTGAGATGCTGAAGATCCCCAACGTGTGAGCACGGCCTTGTTGGCCAGCGACTTCACTCCTCCTACACACCCGGGCTCTCAGATCACTACTGTTGGGGAGCTACAACGGGGACCTTTCTGTCCGATGACCCCCGAGGCAGAGACGCTCTTGGCTGGTGTAGCCGTCCCTCAGTTAGACAGGAACGATGGAGACCTGTTTGGTCACAGGAAAGAAGTGTAGACCCATCCAGCTGTGGCCAACTCCATCAATTAGTGTCCGCCTGACACAGATAGATAGATATATACTTTATTGATCCCCAGGGGAAATTCAAGGTCTCAGTAGCATAGAGACATCACACACACATTCACTAACAGCAGAAAAAAGTAATTAAAAGTATGTAATATAAAAAACACAACTAAGCAATAAGGACAGTAGAAGATAAAGAATATACTAAATATACTAAAATACAAATTATACTAAATAACACTTAATCTAAATCAATTCTAAAAACAGTATCCACATAGTGGGTGATTAATCAATCAAGAGGCGCTTGCAATGACTGAGGCAGGGACTGAGCCTATGATTCTCTGTGCATAGTAAGGTAAGGTGCTCTGTGTGAGTGAGTGTCATGGTGATGGTGCAAATGAGTAAGTCCAACAGTGCAAGAATAAAGTCAATATATATCTATCTATATATATATAACTATATTAAGAAAAGGTATAAGTGTGGCCACAGTTCGGCTGTGGCATGGAGGGAGGGGTTATGCATATGTGCTAATATAGCACGCAAACAGTGAGGCAGAAACACAGTGGTAAAAAGTGGCTAGTGGACAGACAGTATCCAAACACGGAGGGGGTGAAGAGGCAGACAGACTATGCGGAGAAGTCTATCTCTCCTCTTCCCTTAAGTGAAGCATTGAACAGTTCAATGGCCCAGGGGACAAATGACTTCCTCAGTCTGTCTGTTGTGCAAGGCAGTGAGCAAAGTCTCCAGCTGATCAGGCTCTTCTGCTTTACAATAGTGCTGTGGAGTGGATGACACTCATTGTCCAAGATGATGATCAGTTTGTTCAGGGTCCTTTTGATCTTTTAATATTGTACTACATACTCCAAAAATTCATCCCGAAATTGCAATCAAATCGCGACTCTTGGACATTAGAGCAGAACAGCAGTTCATAGCTCTTATAGACTCCATAAATTTAGATATTTTACATCATCCCATTGATCAAATGGTAGAGGCTCTCAATCGTGAATTAGGCGCTCTGCTTGACAGAGTGGCACCCTTAAAGACTAAAAAAAGGCCCTGTAGCAAACTGACACCTTGGATGAACGAAAATATCCATGATCTAAAAAGATCATGTAGGAAAGCTGAGAGAACATGGAGAAAAACTAAGTTACAGGTTCACCGTGCCATTCTAAAAGAAAAAATTGCAAATTATAATAGAGCTATTCGGAATGAGAGGAGGAACCACTTCTCTAAGGTAATTGCTGAAAACAGTGGAAACTCTAGGGTGTTGTTCTCTACCATTGATAGGCTATTGCATCAAACACCTTTTGATACACTCAGTCAGGCATCCTCTCTAAGATGCGAAGAATTTGCAGACTTCTTCAAAAACAAAGTCATTTCTATAAGGGAGGCTATTGGTAACACAAGTAATATGTTTGATAGTACACCCAAAAACAGCCCCCGAAAATTAAGGTCCTTTAGCACTATTACTCAATCTGAGCTTGGTAAAATTATAACTCAAACCGGCTCCTCAACATGTGTTTTAGATCCAATCCCTACTACATTCCTCAAAAAAGTATATGATGGCTTAGCTCCCTTTTTTCTCAAGGTAATAAATACCTCATTAGAAACAGGTATATTTCCAACTGCTTTTAAAACCGCTGTTGTGAAACCTTTACTTAAAAAGTCAAATCTTGACCATACCAATCTGAGCAACTACAGGCCTATATCAAATCTATCGTTTTTGAGCAAAGTACTTGAAAAAGTTGTTTGTAATCAGTTAAATACCTTCCTCAACGAAAACAGTATCCTTGAAAAATTCCAATCAGGTTTTAGATCAAATCACAGCACAGAAACGGCTCTAGTAAAAATAGTCAATGATCTCAGACTAGCTACCGACTCAAACAAAGTCTCAATCCTTATTCTTCTGGATTTGAGTGCGGCATTTGACACCATTGATCATAGCATCCTAATTCACCGCCTTGCGAAGTGGGTGGGTCTCTCTGATAATGCTCTAAACTGGTTTCAAACCTACATTACTGGCAGAGATTTTTATATCAGTCTAGGAGATCATGTATCTGAAAAACATGACTTGCCTTTTGGTGTGGCCCAGGGGAGCTGCCTTGGTCCCCTGCTATTTTCTCTATATATGCTTCCATTGGGAAACGTCATAAGTCAACATAATGTAAACTTCCACAGCTACGCAGATGATACCCAATTGTATCTTTCTGTTGAGCCAACTAACCCAGATGGCCTTTGCTCCCTCACTGCATGCCTAACCTCCATTAATCAGTGGATGAGCAAAAACTTTTTGAAACTAAATGATGACAAAACAGAGGTACTTCTGGTTGGACCAAAACTAAAGCGAGATATTATTCTTAGTAATCTGGGGAACTTGGCACACCAGGTCAAACCAAAAGTAACAAGCCTCGGTGTCATCTTAGATGCAGAGTTAAGTTTTAAGCCCCATATCAGTAAAGTTACTCAGACAGCCTATTTCCACTTGAGAAACATTGCCAAAGTGCGGCCCTTTTTAACTCAACAAGATGCAGAAAAACTAATTCACGCCTTTATCACTAGCAGGTTAGACTACTGCAATGCACTTTTCACTGGTCTTCCCAAAAAACATCTAAAGAAATTGGCACTCATACAGAACTCTGCGGCTAGACTTTTAACTAAGACTAAGAAGAGAGAACACATCACCCCTGTGTTGGCTGAACTGCACTGGCTCCCTATTTCCTATAGAATTGATTTTAAGGTTATGTTAATTACTTACAAAGCTCTGAATGGCATAGCACCTTCATATATCTCTGAGCTTTTAATATCTTATCAACCACAAAGGAAACTTAGATCATCCAATTCTAATCTTTTAATCGTACCCAAAGTGCTCCACAAACAAAGTGGAGAAGCTGCGTTTATCCATTATGCCCCCAAACTATGGAACACCCTGCCTCTGTACATCAAGCAGGCGAGTTCAGTAAATATTTTTAAAAAAGATCTGAAAACATACCTGTACAGGAAAGCTTTTAGTTAACTCATCTTATCCTGTAGACTACATTTTCAGATTATTCTACATCTGCTACTATTGGAGGGCGCAGCCAGCCAGAAGCAGATGGGCTCCCCCTATTAAGTCAGGTTCTGCTCAAGGTTTCTTCCTGGAATATGGGAGTTTTTCCTTGACACAGTTGCCATATGGCGTGCTTGTGGGGGGTAAGAGGGTTAAGGCTGCCAGTCTTATGACGTCATTTTCTATATTTTTGATATGTTGCTGAGCATATCATAAACAGCAAAGAAAAGTGATTGATAATGACTGACTGACTACTATTGTGTTACATGCTTCAAATGTAAAGCACTTTGAGCTGCATTCTGTGTATGAAAGGTGCTATACAAATAAAGCTTTATTATTATTATTATTATTATTTTGTCAGATATTGAAGTGATGCACTCCAGTTCAGCTCCCACTACAGAGCCAGCTTTCCTTACCAGCCTCTCATGTCGCCCCGCATCCTTCTTCTTTGTGCTTCCTCCCCAGCATACCACTGCATAGAAGAGGACGCTGGCAACAACAGACTGGTAGAAGATCCTGAGGAGCTTGCTGCACACATTGAAGGACCGCAGCCTCCTCAGGAAGTACAGCCTGCTCTGCCCTTTCTTGTAGAGTGCGTCAGTGTTGGCTGACCAGTCCAGTTTATTGTCCAGGTGGAGACCCAGATACTTGTAGGTGCTTACCACCTCCACATTGACCCCATCAATGGAGACTGGTAGCAGAGTGGGCTTAGACCTGCGGAAATCCACCACCATCTCCTTGGTCTTTGAAGTGTTGAGTTGAAGATGATTGAGTTTGCACCATTACACAAAGTCCTCCACCAGGCTCCTGTACTCTTCTTCCTGCCCGTTCCTGATACATCCCACAATTGCAGTATCGTCAGAAAACTTCTGCATGTGGCATGACTCGGTTCTGTAGCAGAAGTCAGATGTGTACAGGGTAAACAGGACTGGAGAGAGCACAGTTCCCTGTGGCGCTCCGGTGCTGCTGATCACAGTGTCAGAGAGACAGTTTTTCAGTCTGAAGAACTGTGGTCGCTCGGTCAGGTAATCTGTAATCCAGGTTACCAGGTGAGCGTCCACACCCATCTGCAAGAGCTTGTCTCCCAGTCAGGGGTTGGATGGTGTTAAAAGCACTTGAGAAATCAAAGAACATGATTCTTACAGCACTTTTCCCCTTGTCTAGGTGAGAATGTGTTCTGTGTAGAAGATAAGTGATGGCATCGTCCACGCCCACTTTCTCCTGGTATGCAAACTGTAACGGGTCTAGTGCATGGCGTACCTGGGGTCTGAGCATACCTAAGACCAGTCGCTCCATTGTTTTCATCACATGTGATGTAAGAGCGACAGGTCTGTAGTCATTAAGCTCACTAGGGTGTGGCTTCTTAGGGACAGGGGTGAGACATGATGTCTTCCACAGTGTTGGAACTTGTCCAAGGCGTAGGCTCAAATTGAAGATGTGCTTCAGTGGCTCCCCCAGTTCAGCAGCACAGGCCTTGAGTAGCCTTAGGGGCCGTTTATACGAGAACGATTGCGAAGGAAGACAACAAAATATTTTATCATAAGTGCCTTTCGTTTATACGGCGACCCCGCCATCGGGGCTTGAAGACGCAAAAATCTGAAGACTCCTTCCAGAGTGTAGAGTTTTGAAGACGACCCAGGTTGCGTCTCCGTCTAAACGGCTAAACCAAAGATCCTTGATTACCTCTCAGGCTAAACTGTCAAATTAGAATGTCTGCGCGTGACGTACCGGGGTTCTATCACACCACCACCCAGCGGTCTGGAATGCATATCCAATCGAATATCACATACTCTTGTGTCTTCATATAAACAAAGATTTCCCCCTGAGAATGCTCGTCTAAACGCGAATAAAAAAATGAAGACGAGACGCCACTTCTGCGTCTTCTCTTTTCATCGTCACCGTATAAACGTAGCCTTAGACACAGTCTGTCAGGCCCCGCTGCTTTATTGATGCGCAGTTTCTTTAGTTGGGCTCTCAGTTGGGGGGTGTAAGGGGAGGGGAGGGGGAGGGGTGCATCTGGGATCTGTGTGTCTGATGGCTGTTGACTGAGGTCGTTGTCACCTCATTGTTCGTAATCGCCATGTGGGGGAGGGGTGCAATATCCAGTGATGGTGGGGGTACGATAGCCTGTGATGATGGAGGGGAGTGTTGAGGGGGTGTGGGGGTGGAGGCTGGGGGATGACCACCTCCTTGATGTCCCTATCAAGGCTGCCAGAGTCGTGGACACCTCAACAGGCACAGGCAAGGAGGCGTCAGGGGCATGGCGTGAGGTGATGATGGCTTAGGTCGTTGGGTGTCACCGGGATGCAGAGCTGGAGAGACTGGGAGGCTGGGAGGTGGGGGTACGGCAGCCACGCAAACAAGAGCCACGCAAACAAGAGTCTGAGTCAGCTGGGGGTGGTGGACAGACCACCGCCATTGGAGCTGGAGCAGGGCAGTCAAACCTGTTGTAGAAGTGGTTCAACTGGTTCGCCCTGTCCAGGTCCCCCTCCACAGAGCTGCTGCTCTTCTTCAGGCCAGTGATAATCTTCATGCCGTCACTTGCCTCCTTCAAATTGTTTTCCTGCAACTTCTGTTCCATCTTCCTTCTGTAGTCCTCCTTAGCCTCCTTCAGCTTGACTTTGAATTCCCCTTGCCCGCGCCTCAGCTCTGCCATGTCCCCCTCTCTGAACGCCATCTTTTTCCTGTTAAGAAGGGTCTTGACATTGCGGGTTATCCAAGACTTGTTGTTGGGAAAGCAGCGTACAGTTCTGGTGGGAACAACAATGTCCATACAGAAGTTCAGGTAGTCAGTTGTGCACTGTGTGACCTTCTCTAAGTCCTCTCCATTCTGTAACACACTCCAGTCAGTGCACTCGAAGCAGTCTCTCAGAGCCTCATCCGCTTCAGGTGTCCACTTACTGAAGGTGCGTGTGGCAACTGGTAGCCTCTGTACTTTGGGCTTGTACATTGGCTGGAGATGAATGAGGTTGTGGTCTGACTTTCCCAGTGGGGAAAAGGGGTTTGCACTGTATGCATCCCTCACGTTTGCATACATGAGGTCTATTGTCCTGTTTTTCCTTGTAGGGCAGTCAACAAACTGGTAGAAATTTGTGAGTGTGGAATCCAGTGTTATGTAACTGAAGTCGCCAGAGATCACAAAAAAGGCATCAGTGTGTTGGGTTTGAAGCCTTGAAATTGTGGAGTGGATGACATCGCACGCTGTATCCGGGAGAGCTCAAAGTGGAACGTAAACACAGACAGCAATTGCGTGCGAGAACTCCCTCGGCATGTAGTACGGACGGAGACTAACCGCTAACAACTCCACATCCTTACAGCATACAGTCTCCTTCACTGTAACATGTCCGGGGTTGCACCATCTATTGTTAATGTACAG
This sequence comes from Alosa sapidissima, assembly GCF_018492685.1. NCBI lineage: Eukaryota > Metazoa > Chordata > Actinopteri > Clupeiformes > Clupeidae > Alosa > Alosa sapidissima. The sequence continues at coordinate 32,327,462 of NC_055958.1, read as the reverse complement.
CACCAGTCCACCTACCTTCTTTTTGCCAGAAAGTTTACAGTCTCTGTCCAAACGAGCTACACTGAAGCCGGGCAGCTCAACGTTAGAAGTGGGGATATGACTTGTTAGCCACATCTCCGTAAAGCATAACAAACTACATTCCCTGTACAACTTCTGGTTTCTTACCAAGGCAGCCAGTTCGTCAGTCTTGTTAGCCAGTGAGTTCACGTTTCCCATCACATCGATGGAACTGAGGGCTTAGTTGTGAAGTAAAAAGTAAACAAAAGACGTAGAAACAAACACAAAGACACGGAGCTACTGAGCAGGCTGCCACTATTGTCGGCGCCGGAACCGGAAACCTTATATGACTGCACAGGTATACCGTTAATATGTAAAATCAAACATTATAAAGAACAAGAACACACAATCAACAGGAAGAAAGAACTGACTTCCAACAGCCAGACTGATTTAACAAAAGAATAGCCTTCCCCCGTGCTCACCCCACGCCAAACTGAACTGAAGCGCAGGTGTCAGGTAGGGCTAATTAAGACTTCCAATTGCGCACCACACACACCCAGCGCCACACCCATGTCCCATAATAACCAATAAACAAAAAACACAAATCAAAGTAAACCAATACCCATAAAGTTTATCATAATGAAAAGCAAAATATAAAGAAAACATTTATGGCTCCTACATTCCGGCCCCTAATTATGCTTCAGGCCATAATTACAAACAACCAAATATGTAGGAGACAACAAAAACACTAATAGTTACTATTATTGGATCTAGAACTCCGGAGAATAATCTTTTAATGCATTTTTTTCAGTTATGTTACTCCCTTTATTCGTCATGCATACAGCTCATTAATCTTCTGCTTCCTGAAGAAGACATAATTTAGTGATGGGTCTCTCCAAGAATCCAGTTTTTGTTTTGACACGAACTCTGCGGACATATCCGTTTCTGTCTGGATCTGCTTCCACAACTCTTCCAGTGAGCCATGAATTGCGTGGAGCAGTGTCATCCACAATGATAACTAGGTCTCCAAGATGAAGTTCCGTTTGATGGCCTGCCATTTCTGTCGCTCCTGAAGTAGAGGTAAATATTCTTTCAACCATCGCCTCCAGAACAGGTCAGACATGTACTGAACCTGTCTCTAACGTCGACGGGCGTACACGTCTTCCTTCTGGAATACCCCTGGTGGTAATGATGGTTTGTATTTGAGCAGCAAGAGATGGTTGGGCGTTAATGCTTCCAGGTCATTCAAATCAGTTGATGCTTTAGTAATGGGGCGGCTGTTAATGATGGCTTCAACCTCACAAAAGACTGTGTGGAGGCCCTCTTCATCAAGGCTCTGTGTTCGCAAGACAGAATTCAAGTCTTTCCTCACAGATCTTATCAGCCGCTCCCACACTCCACCATGATGAGACCCAGCAGGAGGATTGAATGTCCATTTCATGCCTTTCTGGAGGAGGTAGTCACTGATCTGGACATGACTCCATCTCCTTATTGCCTCTTTCAGTTCTCGCTCGGCCCCAACGAAGTTCGTTCCATTGTCCGACCGTAGCTCCAGCACTTGGCCTCGCCTTGCCATGAAGCGTCTGAGGGCATGGACAAAGGAATCTGTGTCCAAAGATGATAGCACCTCTAAGTGTACAGCTCTTATAGCCAGGCATGTAAAGATCATTCCATACTTCTTTATCATACTTCAGCCTCGTTTGATCTCAAAGGGTCCGAAGCAGTCTACCCCTACCCTGGTGAAAGGTGGCTCATCAGGAGAAACTCGGTCATGTGGAAGATCTGCCATGTACTGATTTGCTGGTGCTACATTCAGCCGACGACAGACAACACACTTTGACAGAGTCTTCCTTATGGCAACACAGACGCCTGGAATCCAGTACTTCTGACGCAACTGTGACAGTGTGTGGTTTCGCCCACCATGACCTGTGACCTGGTGCACATGATTGAGGATGAGAGTGGAAAGGTGGAAGTCCTTAGCCAGTATAGCTGGATGTTTTGCCTCATCTGGCATGGCTGCTCGATCAAGCCTACCACCTACTCTCAGTACACCATTTTCCAAGATGGGGGTCAAGCTTGTAGAGGTGACTACTTTTCTTCACCCTTTCCCCATTCTACAGGCATGCCAGCTCCTCTGGAAACCTGGCGTTGGCAAAAGCTGATGATTGCCCTTTCAGCCTCAGCAAACTCCTCCATTGACAGAGGTCCTTTGTCCACAGCCTGCACCTTCACACTTTGCATCTTCCCCTGCAGCCTCCTTTCTAGCTGCAGCCTCCTGCACCAGACCGAGTGAGCTCTTCCAACAGCTCTTTCCTCCTTTGTTGACAGTCCAACATCCATTTCCTGAACCGAAGCAGCCAGCCGACAGCCCTTCTCAGCCAGGTCCAAGACGAGAAGTGTCCAATGAAGCGCATGAGCGAGTCAGTCTGTTCTTCTCGGCCCGACCAGCATTTACACACACAACTGACACATCAGACACGACTGTCTTGACCTCAGGGTCTTCTGAGGAGAGCCTGCCAGAGAGTTCAACGTTTACTGGCCACTTAACTTCAGGTTCCATAAGAAAGCTTGGTCCCAGCAACCATACTTCGGACTTAAGGAACGTGTTCACCCTAGTTCCCCTAGAGGCCAGGTCTGCAGGATTGCTAGAAGTGTTCACGTACCTCCATTGAGAGGATTCAGTTGTGGAGAGAATCTCTGCTACACGATTTGCTACGAAGGTTTTGAATCGTGAGGTCTTATTATTGATGTACTTAAGTACTGATGTACTGTCACTCCAGAACACAGACTCTTGCAGAGGTATTCTTTCTCCACAGCTTATCCATTCTGCTTGCCACTACTTCTGCAGTAAGCTCCATGCGTGGGATGGTAACGGGTTTTAACGGTGCCACATGGGCCTTTCCCATTACGAAGGCACAGTGAGCCTGTCCATGGATGTTCTGCTGTAACAGGTACATCACCATTCCATATCCATCCTCACTCGCATCTGCGAAATGGTGAAGCTGGGTGGATGCCACCTCCCCAAAGCCAGGAGGCTTGAAGCACCTGACTACCTTGAAGTCATCCAGCTGTTGCAGCTCCTCCAACCATGCAGTCCATTCTTGAGCAGTAGTGACTGGCAGAGCGTCATCCCAGCCCAGCTGACATCTGCACAGGTTCTGCAGGATTCTTTTGGCAACAAGCACGACTGGTGACAGGAACCCCAAGGGATCGTAAATGGAGCTAACAACAGATAAGATGCCTCTTCTTGTCAGGGGCCTGTCACGTAGCGTTATTTTGAACCTAAAGGAGTCTGACTGAACGCACCATTGAACTCCCAGGGCTCGTTCCACTGGTAAGTTTTCATTGTCCAAGTCCAAATCTTTAACTTCAAGAGATCTGTCTTCTTGAGGTATTGCAGCAAGCACCTTGCGACTGTTGCTGATCCATTTCGTGAGCTGAAATCCTCCCTTCTTGCAAAGTTCGCACAGCTCCTGATAAAGGGTTAGAGCCTCTTCGGTGCCAATTGATGCCAAACAGTCGTCAACATAGAAGTTGCTAAGGACAGTATCAACGGTCATTTGACTGAAGAGGTCTTGATTATCTTCAGCACACTTTCTGAGGGCAAAAGATGCACAGCTAGGTAACGATGTGGCTCCAAACAGATGGACGACCATGTTCCACCAGGTCTTGATCATGTTGTCCATCTGGCCACCACAGAAAACGTAACAGATCAGAGTCTGTTCTTGGTACTTTGACCTGATAAAACATAGCTGTGATGTCTGCCATGAGAACAATTAGCTCCTTTCGGAACCTGCTGATGACACCAACCAATAAACTGGTTAAATCTGGGCCTTGAAGAAGTTGGGCGTTTTAAAGATGTGCCCTGGAAATTTGCTGCACAATCAAATACGACTCTCAGCTTCTTCTTTTGAGGGTGGATCACTCCATGATGTGGGAGGTACCACACCCTTGCATCACTACGCCCCAGATCCTCTGGGGGCACTCTCTCAGCATAGCCCTTTGTCATCATGTCACTCATGAAGTCTGTATATTGAGTGTGGAACAGACTGTCCTTAGCAAACCTCCTTTTGAGGCTCAAGGCACGCTGCACTGCCACATTCCTGTTGTTGGGCATCTTTGTGTCTGCTTTTCTCAAGGGCAAGCCAATGCTGTAATGCCCATCAACCAACTTGACTGACTCCTTAACAGACTCCATGAACTGACTGTCTTCTTTGGATAAGCCTGGCTGCTCATCTTGAGCACATTCAGGGAAGTCAACCTTTGTCTGCTGCTCCCACAGATCATCAAGTGTGACAATAGAAATCCTGCTGACAGTGGCTGCTCGTTCGACACAGGTGGAGTCATCAGTGCTGTCCCCCCTCAGTGGACCATTCACAGTCCATCCCAATATAGTCTTCACTGTGTAAGGGCCACTGTCTGCACCGCGGATGACCTCCCAAGGTTCCAAGGCCCTAGGAACATTCGTCCCAATGAGCAGGTCCACTTCAGAGTCGATCTCCGTTAGCTTCACATCCTTTAGATGTGTCCATTTCAGAAGATCTTCCTGCTTTGGAATGTTTCCTTGACGGACAGGCATGCATTTCTGTGTGAAGAGCTCTGGTAGTGCACAGAAACAGTCCGTGTCCAGGCCAGCCATCTCCAGGTTCGTTACAATGTAGCTACTGACAACTTTCTCCTGACCCATTGTCCTGAGGAGGATGCCAGTTTTCTTTCCAGTAATATTTAGCCTATTCATGAGGCGTTCTGTGCAGAATGAAGCGGAACTCCCTGGATCTAGGAAGGCACGTTGGAAGACGTTGTGACTACTTAATTCCCTTTTCTAGACTTCACCTGGACAGGCAAGATGGCAAGTGTACAATCACGCTCTCCGGCCCCAGTAAGCCCACTAGATTGTACAGAGATTGGACCACCGCCACTGGCCCCTCCACTGTCTCCCTTGCCTCCTTGGTTCATTTTTGCTGCACCAGACTGTGACTGCTTTGAGTGGATGTGTAACAATGTAGGATGCCTCAGATTGCACACCTTACAGAAAAGACGTTTTGTGCAGTCTTTACTTCTGTGCCCAATGCACAAGCAGCCATAGCATACGCCATTTTCTTTCAAGAAAGTCATCTTGTCACTGTGTGCTTTCCTTTCCAACGAAAAGCATAGGTCCAAGGTATGCCCTGCTCCGCAGAACAAGCAAGTCTTTGTGACCGGTGAGGCATTATCCTTGTTATCACACGCTGACTTCTTGTCATGGCGTTGTGTGCCTTTACTCATAGGAGCAATGGTGGTTGCAAAACTACTTCCTTTAGATTTAGCAGAGTAAGGTTGGGATTTAACATGTTTCACTTCTCTTCTTACAGCACCTGGAGGATCATGTGACATTAGATCGCCAAACAGTGGGTCACTTGCAATTTTAACTTGCTTCTCCACAAACTCAATAATGTCATGAAAGGAAGCTCTTCGTCTTAACATTTCCTGTAAATTATAAGCAACTTCCCTCCATCTCTCCTTGAGCTTGTATGGCAACTTCTTAATCACTGTTTGCATGTTACTTGGTGTATCCAGTTCCAAACTGAAATTAATCCCCCTCATTGCATTATTGCACTGCCTTAAGAAGATGCTGTATGCCTGAAGTGCTTTTAGGTCTTCAGATTTAATAGCTGGCCAGGCAAGTATCTTTCCCATATAGGCAGAAGCTATCTTCATGGGATTACCAAACTGCTCCTGTAGCAGTGACTTGGCCTTAGCGTATCCCCTCATGCATATGCTCACAGCCTCGCACCAGCTCTCGAGGCTGTCCTCTAGTGTATTGCTCGAGGAAGTACAGGCGATCTCTGGCACTGAGGGTCTTTTGCTCAATGTTGTGTTCGAATGACCTCATAAATGTTGCAATGGGTCTCCATCAAATGTTTGCATATCCCTCTTTGGGAGTAAAGAATGGTACTGCTGCTCCACTAGCATTGATGTGATTTGATTTTGTTTCTCTAGGACTGCTGCCAGATGTTTAGACTCAGAACCTTGCATTCCAGGTGTAGCTTGGTGTGATGCTCATACTGAGGCTTTGGATGGGCTGTCAGAGTTGGTGGTTGAGCAGATGGTATGGCCTGTGATTGTTTCACTTTGGGCCTTGCACCCTGTATGTGGTCTGCAGCTGAAGTATGACATGGTTGTTGCACTAATGCTTTTGGGAAAAATATCTCAGCTTCCACGTTTAATGGACAAAGATTAACTTTGTTCCTTTCTCTTTCCAGGTAAGAATTCATCCCGTTTGTTTTGGTCCTGCTAACATCAGATGGGGAAGAGTCAGACAATCCAAGGACTTTCAATTTGGCAGCAGATGCAGCAATATCCATTTCCAAAGCCAACTTTTCCTTCCTTTTCCTGAGTAGTTGTTCTTCCTCTTCCAATGCATGCTTATCTTGCAACAGTTTTTGAAGAGCCATGAGTGCAGCCATTTCTGCTTCAGCTTTAATGCGTGCTGAACGGGTGGATGAAGTGTTAGATAGTTTTGAAGTATTGGATCGTTTTGAAGTATTGGATCGGTTTGAGATATTTGAAACGCTGTCACTTGGTTTTACATCGTCCAGTTGTATGGCAGAAGTTTCCATTGAATCAGGATTTCCAGCATTCGTATTGCATTCAGGTACATGAACATCAGCTGTAGCATTTCCATTGGCAGGTGCATTCTCATGCTGTGCAATCCCAGTGAGTGAGCGCTCTGCATGATCTTGAGCTACATCGGCTTGTTCGGTCACAGAGAGCCATTTTGTTACCTTTTCAATAAAGGACGCATTGTGTGCTTGTACATTTGTGAACCAATTGTGTTGTTTTTCCCGCTCCTCCTGGGGAAGCGTTGGCATGACAGTGTTATGCAGCTGGGTTGCATCTTTAAAAAGTGCATGATTTTCAAGATGAGACTGTATGGCCTTTTTATATTTTGTTCATTTTTGTTTTCCATAAGGCTATTTATTGTGTTCATTAAACCTTTTAGTTTCTTGATTTTTGTTTGTCTTTCCTTTTGAATACCTTCAATTTTAAGTGCTAATGCTTTGGCAGTAGGTTTAACTTGTCTTTTTTCTGAACCTTCATTTTGAACCAGGCTGTCTTCAAGACAGTCATTTACCCCATCAGCACTCATTTTTCATTCAAGTAAATGACCATACATCGATTACCATAACACCATAAAATGAATTCAAACACTCATAAGCAACAGCAGCAAGTAACGTTAATCAGACTCTAAGCAAACCCATAAGCACACAGCAGTTCACCACGTTAATAATTCACAGCAGCAAGAAATTGAAATGTTCATAGGGAAACACCATTAGTAATATGCAACAATGTCCATCATTCGCAGCAGCGAGCAATTGAAAAGTTCATGACACCTTGCAACGTTCGCAGCAGCAATCAATTAGAATGTTCCATAGGACGACACTCGCAAGACGCAATGAGCAACATTGTCCATAATCCACAGTAGGCCTAACAGGCACTTGAAACGTTCATAAGCGACACCACGAAATTCAAAACAGTCTTATAATCCCATACGATTCAGTCAAAGAGTCTTTATACATCAATTCCAGCGACGAGGCTACGAAGACGCATTTAATCCAACAGGGAAAGCGTTAATGGTGAAGACGCCGAATGCAGTATTCACCACACTGATAGTCATTCAATTTTGCAATAGCCTACCTTTGATTGCAGCGATGGGGCTTTGAACACTGCAGTAGTTACCCAGGTTGTAATCCAGGAAGCGAATTTAATTCCAGTGATGAGGCTTTGATGAAGACGTCGTAGTAGGCCTAGTTACTCTCGGAAGTTTTCCAGGAATCAGCTTCTCCAATCGTCTCGTGGCTCAGTAGATGGAGCGATGACATCAGGAACTACGTGACCAGCTTAGTCCAATTGCAGTATAATACGATGATCAATTTTCGGAAATTTAGCAACAAAGTTCGAATGTTCACTTTATGAGCGATCTTTTGTGTACTACACTTCGCACTTCGCACATCGCATGGTATTGAAAAGCCTTATATCTCAACGTTTTGCTCTGCCTTGCATTCGAAAGACTATTGGAGTCTAAAAGGACTATTGGAGTCTTGATTGATATGGAGAGCAATAAACCAGAAGAAACGGGAGCAAGTGTGTGTGGACACTGGATTATTTAGTGCGTGTAAGACAATTTGATTTCCCCCTGCTTAGCCCACCGCGGCTTCTGAACAAGTTGGATCTAGTTGGATCTGGTAGCCGCAATATTAGTACACAAAAGAATAGCCTTCCCCCGTGCTCACCCCACGCCAAACTGAACTGAAGCGCAGGTGTCAGGTAGGACTAATTAAGACTTCCAATTGTGCACCACACACGCCCAGCGCCACACCCATGTCCCATAATAACCAATAAACAAAAAACACAAATCAAAGTAAACCAATACCCATAAAGTTTATCATAATGAAAAGCAAAATATAAAGAAAACATTTATGGCTCCTACAGTCGCTTATGAGATCCAACATGTTGCTGTTATTTTCTTCATCCTCTTTCACTCCATAGATAGCGTAGGTTGTTCCTTCTCGCTCTTGATTCGAGATCCTCACACTTGGCAGCCACACTAGCTTCTCGATGGAGCAGATAGCGGAGAGCTCTTTCATTTCGTTGAGTTTTTTCCTCTGCGTCAAGCACTCTCTCTTCATAGTCTGTCATTTGTTGTTCAAGTTGTGTTGTCCTGTCCGCCACCTCACTAAAAGCAGTTTCTGCCCTCGTTAAGGATTCTTTGGTATCTTTAGAAGCTTCAGCGTGCTCCTTCCTCAATGTGCGCAGCTCGGCTAGCACTGCCGCCATGCTTTCCTCGCTTAGCCCAGAATCAGTTTGTTGGTCTTTAAACGTTTTCGGTGGTTTGTTGGTCTTCTTTTCCGATTCTTTTCGAAGGTTCGCCATAATGATTACTTGGTATGATTGTTTTTAATTATAAAATAAAAATAAAATTACATTTTGGCTAGTTTTTTAAAGACTCTCCTCCGGAGCCTCAAGTCAGGCTGTTGGCTTGGTCATGACGTCACCGGAAGTCTCGATATTTCAGAACTATTCATGTGGACAGCTCCCCTTAAGGGCATCTTAAGAGCAGTGCACGTGCGTTCACGCTACGAGCATGTTCGGGAAACAGTCAGAAAAACCAAACGAACGATCGTAAGATGAATCATAGAAAACCCTCGTAAGAGCATGTCTCCGTCGTTATCGGGAAACTGGGCCCTGGGTGCTTGGCCAGAGTGTGTCAATTGCTTTGTCTGAATGAGAAGATAGTTCCAAGTATGTACTGTACGTCTCCTGAGTGTCTTGTTAACCAGCATTAAATCTCTCCACTGAAGAAAAGGAAGATGGCCAGTTCGGCAGTTTAACAGTTTAACAGAGTTTATTAAGTTACACACCCACTATAAATCATTATAATTTATGATTACTTGATGTTATTCTGAATAAATATGTCTAATGTCATTAGGAAAATATATTTAATTCTGAAAATAACAAAAGTTATTCTGACACCCAGACTACCCTTATCAATGACATCCCTTTAGCTCATGCTGAAATTTGGAATTTAAATGCATTGAGCCACGCCCAATCTGCAAGCTGCAGCCAGGGGTACTTGGAGCATGTTGTGCCTTTTTCCCGTTCTTTTTGTGGTGCGTTAATTAGCCATCGTAGGTGCGTTAATTAGCCATCGTGACGTCATGCTGGAGTTCCAATCCGAGCCGTCAATCAACACATAAAAGCGACCTGGACCTGTGCGTCGGAGGGGTGGTTGGGTGCGCTATGCCGAAGTGCTTGCCAGCATGAGAGGCTGCGCAGTAAATCAGACGTCATGTGACAGCAGCGCCAGATTCGATATTGGACTATGAACTATTTAGCCTCTTTCTTGTTTTCTCTTTTTGTATATAGTTAGTCATCAATAAATCTTTTTGAAGAGCCTTTTTGCCTTGTCCGCAAGTTAAATTCCACCACAGAGCAATGCATGGAGAGCGAGAGCCTAAACTTTGGGCAATTCTATGGGCAGTCAGGGGGATCTGAGTCACTGAAAACCTTACTCAGAAAGTCAGGCTCATCTGATCTCACAACTAAGGGACCTCCTGTGACCTCCAGACAGGGAATCAGGCCAAAGCTTATTAGAACACGTAGGGACGAGCAGACAGGGCTCGTCAATGTATGCTGTTGTGTAGTATTGAAAAAAGTGCACATGGCCCTCACCTTGTGTAGGCTACAATAATGTAACGCCCCCATCTGGAAAATTGGAATTATGGTTAATCAGATCCAATGTTTGCCAAACATCAAGTCCACCCTTTCAGCAGTTCTACAATAGATTATTTATGGGTCTGTTCAGTTTCCCCCCATTTGGAACAGAGCACATGAATATGCATTATCTAGACTATCATGTATAACCCTTACAAATAAACTCATTAGTCAAACATTAAATATTTGTGTAGGTTGATTTAGTATACTGATTAATAATCACAACTTTGTTTCCACAAAGACACAAATTAAGAATGGCTCCCTCCTTTATTTGTCATCCACATGGGTGGTTGTTATGTCCCTCCCAAAGCTGGGACCAAATGTGTGCCCTTGGTGTACAGTAATAGCTCCCCCTTGTGGAATAGACCAGAGTCACAGTTCACCAAACCCAAACATCAAGCATGCTCCAGCTGTGCTACAATAGAGTTATAGTTATTTGTCTGTATTTGGCACTACATGAGTATGTTCAGTGTACCCCCATTTGGAACAGAGCACATGGATATGTGTTCTTTAGACTATCATGTATATCCACGTGTAACAATGCTGATTTAATATGCTGATTAATAATCAGCTTTATTTTCACAAAGACAAAAATTAAGAACAGCTCCCTCCTTTATTTGTCTTCCACGTGTAAACGCACATGTAAACAACCCATAGGCGACCTTCCTCTAATACACTCCATGTTCGTTTGTGTCCAAATATGCACATTATGGTGTGAACATGAACAAAACACATAAGTGTAAACACAAATAAAACTGATGCTGAACTGATTCAGTGGGTTCATGCATTGCAGCTCATTTACAACAGTTCTAAAGCATAATACTGATAACTGTGACATTAAGTGGTGAAACACAGAAATGAAAATACTAATAGCAAGATAGGATGAACTCGTGAGCATTTTTGCTTCATTCATTTTCACAGTGAATCCATTCATTTAGTAATTGAAATTGACCATTATGGCTGAATGAAATCCAGGGAAATGCTTGTGCTGTTAGTGGTTGCTGTCTGATGTAAACAAGCAGACTTACAGGTGCAATAAGCAACATTGGCCAAACAAGAGGAAAAACTCTCACACACAACACACGCATACGCACACACACACACAAACCCATGTAGCCTGGGCAAACAGGCATGCTACTTTATCAACATTTAACAGCAACCATAACATTTGTATGAGGTGATTATTATGTGTGTCAAGGGGATACACTCGATTATATTAGCTATGTGTGGTTTGTCTGTTTATTGAAAGGTGATTAAGTATTGCTGTCCATGGTTTTAAAAAGTCTGTTACAATGTTGCCTATTACACCTTCAAAACTATGTGGCTAAGAGCAGGCATATAAACTGTGCATTGGAAAGATCCATTCATTATACAAACAGTTTGAAAAATACTGTTAACCTGAGACAACCCATGTGAAAGCAAAATTAGAAAAATAATCTGACCTGTTTCTACACTCTCCTTGGGAGAAATAAGAAGCAATAAGAGTAGCTTTTCAGTTTAACCTAAACTGGACTTGCTCTGAGACAATAACTCCAATGTAAGTTTAATTTAAGATATCAACATTCTGTGTTTTTTTTTCTCAATCTATTCTTATTGCTCTTAAGGAGGGGTTAGGAGATAATGTTCAGATCTCAGTGAGAGCTGAGATGCGTTCAAATGTGGCAAACAGTGGCGAACGTTTGTGGTGAACATGTTTTTTCTGAACAGTTCAATTTGAACTACTTGCTGTAAATATTCCATTGTCATGGTAACACTTTATCAAGCTCACGTTCAGCTCCACTGTATGTTTGCAGAGAACTACCTCCTCTCTAGTGTTCGCAAACTTTTGCCAAAAACTCAAGGCAAACAGAAACCTGTTTGCAATTGTTCGCCTATGTTTGCACATTTGAACATACCTCTGATTTATTTCTTGTGGGACACAATAAGACATTTTGCTGGGCCCCAAAATAAAAACATTTCTGAATGTAAAGTTAATTTTAAGAACTGTATGAATACATTATTTCAGTGCACCATAAACACCTTGTCTATCAGGCTCATTGTTTTTCAAATTTTCTCACAGAGAAAATAATAAAACTTTATTAAAAATATATATATATCTTAATCTTAATAAAATATAATATTGTGCTGTTGGAAAGAAGTCCTGTTGTCTCCTGTATCACAGGGTCATCTGCCAGACAGAGATGGTTGCCTGCCCCAATAGTGGTTTCCCCCCAATCACGAGTAGAGCCTCAGGCAAGTGATGCTCGATGCTCTCCTCCGAACAGTCCGACACCTCCTCCATGTCCCAGTCCTTCTGGAAGGCGTCCTGGTTCTCGAACATGAGACAGGGCCTCTTCAGCCTGTCCTCTCTTAGATCCTCCTCGGAGTCCCTCAGCCCCCTTTTGTCCAGCTGGAGCGTCTGCAGCTCAATGGCGCCCTCTAGCAGTGGCCTGGGCGCCGGCGACAGCTTGTTCTTGAAGGGCCGGAACTTGCTGGAGGTGGGGCTTCCCAAGGGGCTGTCTGCGAGCCCCGTAGTGCAGCCGGACGACTGGAAGCCAGGGCCCAGCCCCACCGCACAGTGGTGGATTCTGCCCGGTGGGTTGGAGGTCTTGATGGCGGCCACTTTCTCCCAGACGTGCGAGGGCAGGTTGAGCCTCCACAGGCTGTTCAGGGGGGAGTTCTGCGTCTCGCCTCCCCCGAACAGGAGCACGCTGTCTCGGTACAGCACCATGGAGTGGCCCACCAGTTTAGAGGGTCCGGAACTGGGAAGAGAAAACAACAAAAACAGGAAGTCACACAATGATGTTCTTTGGGTGAGGTGACCCTTTGCCTTACAAACTGTGAACACAAGGGAAAGGCGCGTTGACCTGAGACTATACTATTTTTCTGTCAAAGTACATGCAACCTTTCAAACAGTGAACATGGGCATCATGGCAGTTCTAGTGTTACAAACATCAGAGCCAGCTGCTGAATGAGATCATTTGATCATTTATTGACAAACAAAACTAGGGATGCACGATATATCGGCGGCCAATATATTATTGGCCGATAAGTGAAAAAATGAAAATATTATTATTGGTCTGAGAATTCTGGCCAATAATTTGTGCCGATATTTCTAAGTCCTAATTTAGGCCTACGTAAGGTCCGTCTGGCTACACTGAGCTACTTGAGCTTGGTTGGCTATACTTTTTCCTCAATATAATGTCATAGTATAGGGAATTGTGTTATTTTAGGAACGATTCATATAGATTTTTGCAACTTGCTAGGACCACATTGAATACAAAACAACCTGTTTCCAATTTTTTTCTTCATTTTCAGTGCCAAAATTCGGACAATATATGCGGAAAAATAATATAAAGGCTTAAAGGTTGGTCAACTTTTTGATAAATATACACCTAATAAGGTAGACAAGTGAGATACAGACTATGTTCAAAAGATGTATTGCATCATTTGCCAAAAAATTTGGAGAAAAAATGGAAAAAATGAAAAAAAGAGAAAAAACATCTGCGTCTTGTTTCATTATTGAAGAGTTCAACAAAACATTGTCATTGTCACTCAAGTATTTATCCTCACCACTGTCACTGTCTTTTTAATATTGGTGTACATCTCCTCAGAGCCTTCACACCTGCAAAGTTGCGTGAATGGTAAGTTGTTACTCTTGCAAGAACACCTTATACTGCATTGGCTGGCAAGATAACAACACTTCACAAGTTCCACAACAGCCTCTGGTGCTGGTGGAAGTTTTGATAGAACAATGTCTCCATCCCAGTGATAGTGAGTCAAGAATCTTTGGAGCAGGCACTGTATCTTGTGCCCAAACATTTGCTTGCCTGTGTGCTCTCAGAATTTCAATTTAATTTCAGTTATAGAGCGTCAAAACATTACACATGTCTCATGGCGCTTTACAGAGTGTTAAACATTCAGACAGAGCCCATGAGTAACAGGGGCGAGGAAAAACTCCCAAGAATGGGAGAAACATATAGGATGAAACCTCAAGCAGATCCACGACTCAAGGGCCTGACCCATCTGCCTGGGGTCAGTTACAGGACAGTAAGTCTATACAGAGAATAGAACATGGTATTTAGAGCCACCTGAGGTATATGTTACAAAGTGGTTGGATGGTTACATAACCAGTATGATAATGCATGAATCCTATTTAGTGTTAAGTTCAAATAGTCCAGTGTAGGGGATGAATTGTCCATAGGAATTAGGAGTTGTCATCGGGCAAATAGTGGGTCGCTAGGCTGCGCGGGCAGAAATCTGAGCATGGGGACAGCAATAGGCGATGGTAGGGCAATCATAGGGATGGGATTTCCCTAGTTCACAAGTTTTTCCACTCCCTGGTTGGGTTTTAGAGTTTTAAACATGTTCCACCAAAGGGCTTTAGCTGTTTGAAAACCATGTTTTGAGGAGCTGGCACAAATTTCTCACATCCAGCTAACACGTCTGGAGATGGATGAGGACCTACTACAAGCCTACAAAGTGTGTTAAAGACACCATCATGACTTGATTGACTTGAAACAGAAACCTTTCCTTTCCCACGGGATAAACGGTAAATGGCGGGACAAATGGTTGACTTTCAATTTCCTGATAGGATAGGATACAATAGGATACCCGATAGGTCCACCGACTCTATACAGGATGTGATTGCCCTGAGCGAAGTTTGGTTTTTCCACCTCACAAGCCAACAGAGAGTTGCTAGACTACCCTGACTGCAAATTACATTTGCTGCCGCTAGCGTGCGTCAAGATTTCTAGGCTGTATCTTTTGTCGACGTTCTCCAGTGCCCATGATAATGAGACTGTCTTTGTTGATGTCTGGTACCCTGCGAAGGGCAAGCACCAAGACATCTGTGTGACATGTAGATATATGGGGTTTTGCCAAAATGACTTACTGCTACTGCCACCTTTGTGTGTGTGAACTGTGACTGGCAGTTTACATAGTTCAACAGCTTTATGACCAAGGTAGAGGATGAGGTTGGCTTTGGTTTCCTTCGATCCCAGGAAAGCTTTAAAGTCTTTGATTGGTGTAGAGTCTTGTATTTTGTATCCCTTATCATGTGCTTTTCCCATTGTATGGACCTGTCTCGTCCTGTCTTTCATGGAGTTTGTGATGGTATAGTTGTTAAATAATAAGTATATGTCATTGTACTGAGTGCATAATGGTGGTTACACCCATCACTGGTTGATTTACGGGGCAGCCGTGGCCCACTGGTTAGCACTCTGGACTTGTAACCGGAGGGTTGCCGGTTCGAGCCCCGACCAGTGGGCCGTGGCTGAAGTGCCCTTGAGCAAGGCACCTAACCCCTCACTGCTCCCCGAGCGCCGCCGTTGAAGCAGCTCACTGCGCCGGGATTAGTGTGTGCTTCACCTCACTGTGTGTTCACTGTGTGCTGTTTGTGTTTCACTAATTCACCGATTGGGTTAAATGCAGAGACCAAATTTCCCTCATGGGATCAAAAAAAAAAGTATATATACTTATACTTAATGATGACATCTCATATACTTATACTTAATCATGACACTCGCAATTCACTGACGTCAGGTTCACTTAAAGGAGCCACACATACTGTAGGGCTAGGCTACTGTTATGTTGTTGACTGCCGCACTATTGAGGACTATTATGAGTTCTGTCCATTATTTGGTGGTAGGTAAAATTACTGCAATAAAATTATGCTCATTAAATGCTTTCCCCAAATCACTTTTCACAATTTTTTTCAAGAGTAATATTATCGGTTATCGTATCGGTATCGGCAACAACAAACCAATACATTTTGGTTATCGTTATCGGCCCTAAAATTCCATATCGGTGCATCTCTAAACAAAACATTTTTCTAGTTTCTAGTCATTTTAACCCAAACACGACATTTTCTCCTTCACACTGGAAGCTTATTCACACTCTTTCAGGAAACAGGAAAAACTAAACTTGACCTTGATCATCAAACCATGCATAAGAGACAGTTCACTTCTGCTACCACACACACACACACACACACACACAAACACACACACACACACAGACACATTGGAGCACTGTTGAACTGGAGCACACTGTGGTAGCCTACACATGGATAAAGCTCTATTTTTCCGATCACAGCTGCTTTGCATCAGTTCCAGTCATCTTGAAAGCACAAGGTCTGATGCACAGATTACGGCTCATTTACATTCTGACTACACTACACTGCCTGACAGGTTAGTTAGTAACCTCCGTAAAGTCCAGGCTAGATGGGGGCCCTATTAGGGTTTTATAACATACGGCACCCTCCACATTTGTTAGCACCCTTGGTAAAGATGAGTAAAAGTGGTATGAGTGGTATTAAAAAAAAAGAGTCATTCAGCATTTTACTATGTAAACAATGAGGAAAAATTCTACGTCTAAGGGAAACATTTTTTTCTGAGAGGAAAAAAAAAGCCTCATGAAGAAATAAATATTCTAACATATATAACAAAAACACGTGCCATATGTTGAAAACTTGAGGTTGAGATATTTTGAATCCCTTTTTATCAGCGCTGCCCATAGATGTAGAGGTTGCTGTGTAATTCTGCGTGATGGTCACAAGGGATACTAACACACAACAAGCTCACACACTGAGAACTGAGATAGGCTCACTACAGGGATTTGAAAATAACCATCCTCCAGAGGACTCTCTGTATAAATAACAGAGAGATAATAAATATACATGTATATTTATTTTATATCAAGTATACCCGGACCCTACAATCCAGTTTAATAAACTGAAACCAATGTCAGCACACATGTTGTATTGCCTGCATAGTAGTACACTCTATATGCATACAGAAGTTCACCACCAGCTTCAGTGGTTTCAACATTATCTTTAAAGAGGAAACACATTCTCTCTCTCTCTCTTTCTCTCTCTCTCTCTCTCTCTCTCTCTCTCTCTCACTCACACTCACTCACACACACTCACTCACTCACACACACACACTCACTCACTCACTCACTCACACACTCTCTCTCTCTCTCTCTCTCTTTCTCACACTCATTCACTCACTCACTCACTCACACACTCTCTCTCTCTCTCTCTCTCTCTCTCTCTCTGTCTCTCTCTCTCACACTCATTCACTCACTCACTCACTCACACACTCTCTCTCTCTCCCCACACACACTCACTGTGTTCTGATGTAGCTCCAGGTGTGGTTGGTCAGGCACCACCTCCACAGGTCCCTCTGCTCACGGAGGCCACTCAGGCCCCCGTACAGGTACATGCTGTGCTGATGAGCCACCACCGCGTGCCCGTGTCTGGGGCCTGGACCCTGCTCCGCCTGGACGCCGCTCAGGAGGGACCACACACCCGTGTCTGACATGACCACAACACACACACACACACACGAGTGAATCATCTCAACACAAGGCACTATAGGACTATAGCATGTTCAAACACAGATGCTATTGTTTATGTGCAAACAAAGTGTTTTAGAGTAAAACATAACGTAATTAAAATAAAAAGACAAATAAGTAATGTAATTATTGTGCGACTAAAGTTCAGAGTTCAATCTTAGGCACATGAAAAGTAATGTAATTACTCTGTAATATGGGACCCAGCAGGACTGTGAGAATGATCCCGTTTTACACAGCCAAAGTAATGTAATTACTCTGTAATATGGGACCCAGCAGGACTGTGAGAATGATCCCGTTTTACACAGCCAAAGTAACGTAATTACTCTGTAATATGGGACCCAGCAGGACTGTGAGAATGATCCCGTTTTACACAGCCAAAGTAACGTAATTACTCTGTAATATGGGACCCAGCAGGACTGTGAGAATGATCCCGTTTTATAAAGGAGGTGACTCTTACCAAACTCATATTTCCAGAACTCCTGCGAGGGCCCCCTGATGTCGATGTATCCCCCGTAGATGTACATGGCCGAGCCAAAGGCCACGGCGCTGTGCCCCTTCCTGTTAACTGGTGCTGGCTACAGGAAGACAACACAAAGCCACATATTATAACACGTTTACAGGCCCCCTGTATTTATGTTTCCAAAATCATTTTCATGGCACATAAACTTTTAATAAGGCAAACGGCACTTATGCCACACTCTGAATGGGTCGCATTGCACACTTTAATGCACAATTTCACATATTATAACATGCACAAGGTGTGTATGCATGTGTGTGTGTGTGTGAGAGTGTGAATAAGGTGTCTTTATTGGTCAGCTCCCCCCATTGTTGCTCAGGCATTTGAAGAATGTCCCACCTGAGACGGTTGAATCTGGCCCTCGGAATACCTCCACTCCTCTTTCTCTGGAAACACACACACACACACTCTTATCAGTTCACTTGTTTTGTCATATGGGCCTCATCGGCTACATACTTTTCAGTTCAACCATGCAAGAACTGACATTATGAACGCTGAAAGACATATGGATTCACAGATGTAGCAAGTTGTATATTTAAAGTTATTACAAGTATAATAACTTGTGATCAAACTAAACAGATAATCCTGATGGGTAAAAACAACACTTAAAGGTAGGATAAGCGATGCTAAGTGATTTCTTACACATAACAGTTTTTGTAAAATGTATAAAAGAATATCTCCTCACAATTTGCTAGCTCTCCATTCACTACACTATATATATTTATCACCCGGAGAGAAAAAATACTCTTTTCTGATTGGCTGGCGGGGTGGCTTTTAATTCTGAATAACGGGACACCTATGAAGTAGATCTGGTAAAAAAAAGTTTAATCGCCGTTCCATATCAATGCTTATGAATGGTAACTATAACAACAATAGTAGGACGACGATATACATATATACATATATATACATACTTCTTACAGAGCCCTGGCTCCATGAACTGTGTAAACAAACAAAGTGAGTGCAGCCTGTTCCCCAAACAATAATAGAACACTATATGGCTGATCTCGGAGAGCACTGAAGAGAGGGGTGTGTGAGAGAGGGGTGCTCTCTGGTGTGTTTGGTTCAGTATTTGGTTCAAATATAATCTAATATTATTATTATTATTATTATTATTATTATAAATATGATCTAAGTTCCTTTGGACTAAAGCGTCTGCTAAGAGACATAAACATAAACGCCATCAAACTCAACGTCCTCCTCCCTCATCGCTTACCCTACCTTTAACATCTGAACTGAACACTTTATTCCAGATGGTCTCTACACCTGACTAACCGGAATAGGCACGGAACTATGTACTTTTTACACATGGTCAAAGGTCCACATGGACAGGTTACGAGGTTGTCACAGTGCTTTAAAAGCATGTCTATAAACAGCCACGGCCAGGGTGAGTTTTGCCCCACTGTCGTGTGTAGAGTTACACTCTTGCATTTGCACTTACCTATGTCAAACAACCATAGTGGCATCTTCCAGTCTGTGTAGGCAGAGTCTATCAGTCCTCCAAATACATACAGAATCCCCTACAACCATCAGTCACCACACAAGAAGACCCATTACTGAGTGAAATTACAGTATCTTTATTAAATGTTCTGTTTACAGACAAATGTGACCTATGTATTAATAGCATGATCATCGTGATGACCGTGTTTACCTACGCTTATGCAAGTTTTAATGAAAATAATATAGATGTTATCTCTAATCTTATCGGTTAACCCATGGTCATGGTTGGAAGTGTGATGGTCGTTATGTGCATTAGCTGACCTGATGTGACACCATGGTGTGTCCCTCCAGTTCTTCAGGAGCCCACTCACTGCTGCAGTCCAGTTTGGTCCAGTCATTACGCACTACACACACACACACACACACACACACACACAAATACACAGGTATAAACACACATAGATATACAACCATGCGTACCCAAGACACACACAGGCATGTAAACACAGATATACAACCATGTGCACCCAACACACACACACACACACACACATCTTGACTCCTCACCCACGCTGTACTTCCAGAAGTCTCTGAGCACCATCCTCTCGCGGCCGCCCAGCAGGTAGACGTCCCCCTTGTGGGAGCTGCAGGCGTGCCTGTAGCGGGTGCAGGGAGCAGGGGGACCCTGGGGCAGCGGCGACCACAGGGACAGGCTGCTTCTCTGAGTCATACTAGGGCAACCTGCCAGAGAGGGTGATGAATGTTCAGCATCTCTCCCATGCATGGCAAAATTAATATAAATAAATATTATTAAACAGTAACAACAACGTCATAGCCTACAATAATCAGAGGTGGACATAAGCTGTTTCATTAACTTTGTTGTGTGAGTTTCGGTTCATTATTTGAATAAATTGTAAGCCTAGGCCTACTTCTAAAAGTAGCTTAAATGCAGAGTTAACCTAACTCTCATATTCCTACTACACTCCGTTGCATAAGATTTACCTACTGCTAGTTTTCTTTCATTATTTTGTTTTTCTTCATCACAGTCGTAGGCCAACTATTTCGATAGTGGACTCTGATTCATGGTAAGGACTCATGGTAGACTAACCACACCCCCTCACGGATCCCTTTCCATCCACAGTATGAAAGATGTCTGAGGAACCGGTGCACGACTCGGACGCAGCAGCGCATCATCGGATTTACATACATGAATACTATTTTCTTGTTTCTTCTAACTTCATGCGTTTTACAACACTGGACGTTACAAAGACTGGACGTTTCAGCGTCCAAGAACTCCACATTGATCCTGAACCACGTAGCGTTGTGTATCACACTGTGGCCGAATGCTAAAATATTTGAACGATAGCCTAAAAAATGACATCCAGATGCAGTAGCCTATTCATAGCCATCACATTGGCTGATTTCGCGTAATTCGAGGAAATTCGCGTTGGCTAACCTTTCTCTTTTAATTCGTAAAAAGCCGATATAGCCTAGGTTAGGCTACATTGTTATTTTAACAACAGAGATGAGATGGCTGACTGCTGTCAACTTAAAGAAGCCTACCCTTACCTGCCTCCTCCTGTCTCTTTCTCTTCTGACTCAGTAGACGCAAGATTCTCCGTATCATAATAACGCTTAAAACACTTGCTGGAGATGATGATGGTGCTTTATGCTACACTAATAGGGTACATGAACAACATCCAATTCGGAAATGTTCGAGAGCTCATTTGCACTACATATCACAGTCCAGTTCTTCTAGGAGGAAAAAATAAACTAGGATAGGAATGATATATTGCCAAGTGCAGCGGGTTGATCAGGACCGCCTCGCGCAACGAAAAGGGACTGCTGTCAGGTGACTAGCATCTTGCCAGCATACAACTTCATTGCCATTGCCAAGGCGTGTGAAAGCGACTGCTGATTCAAAGTTATGGACATTATTGAAGAAGAAAATCATTATCAAATGGGTGCAGTGCTAAAACAAAAGATTATCTTCCAAATGATTTTCAATAACGCACAGTGATAGCCTACATCAGTGGTTCTCAAACTGTTCACAATGAGTACCACCTCAGGAAACAATTGGCTCTCCAACTTAAAATACAATGGCCTAGGCTTGGGGTCCCCAAATAGTTTGGCCCAAGGGCCAAATTATGTCACGCATACACCTGCAAACATTATTTTAAAAAAAAATAATAATAATAATAATAATCATCCTAACACTCAGAGTCGGGCACATTTGTATATCTGACTCTAACCAAAAACATTTTCATTTACTGCTCCTCTGAAAGCAAATGAACAACATTGCAACAATATGATACCTGCCCAAATTATCTTGATACTGATACTAAATGGATTCTAGTATACTGTAGGGCAAAAACCAAAACATCAGCAGAATGACCAACATCGAACTTAACAAAAAAATCTGAAAATATTTTGCCAATGTCAATGTAAGATAGTGGATGTGAAAACAACCCACAAAAAGGACTGTGTCATAGTGTGTTCAGAGATAATGAGATAATTAAATACCAGTTATCATTTACCTTGTTAAAATCTGACAGTGATTTTTTTTTTTCATGGCTCTCACCAAGTCCTACATGCGATGTGAGCAAGCATTAGCGATCAAATCAGTTGAATAGGCTGGGCTACATTGTTTTCAATTGGAATATCCTGTCAGTAGGCCTAAGAGACGTCAAGTCAGCGGTGCACATTAAATCCTCCACAGCAGTCGGATGTAGTGAGGATTCTCTCTATTAATAAAATGTCATTCTTGTCCGCTCGTGCCAGACATGTCAGCGCGGGACACTCATTTGGCTCTTGCGGGCCGCCATTTGGGGAACGCTGGCCTAGGACAATTTCACATATCGTATACTGTTTTGTGTCGTTTGTTGCTGGCAGGTGGCATAGCCTCACAAGTCACTTGTGCTGGGCTCATTATACCACCAACTGCAGTTTCCGCTAGACATAGTCACCACACTTCTCTTCATAATACTTCCTGTTTGGAGCCATGATTGCATGAATGTTTTTGATCCATCATATTTCCTTCCTTTTCCTTTGCTTGCTATCACAGCTGAGCTTGTCCACCATTTAGTCTATTGGCTCCTATTGACTGATATAAAAACAAATAGGCCTATTTTTTTCATGAAGGAATAGTTTAAATTTAACTTCAGTTTGATCGTGTGGTTAAGGATTTTGAATTATATCTATTTTGATATAATTTGAAGTGATTATGTCATCATCTTTATAAAAAAAAAACTCTTGGAGTAGGCTACCACTAAGGAGTCCGCGTACCACCAGTTGTACCCGTACCAAAGTTTGAAAACTACTGGAATAGGCCTACATAATAACCATGCCTAACATTACAGGCAATAGGTAGGCCTGTACAGCACAATCCCCACATGAAACCACCACATGAAACAACCACATTCAAATAATTTGACCAGCTCACACAGCAGCATCCCCAAGCACTCTGGTTTGATTCTGACCAGCAATCATGTCCTCATCCCACACTTAGGAACACTTAGGAAGATAAGCAGTCAGCAATCATAGCATTTTACAGGCTTTGTCACTTTTCCATCTTAGGCAGTCTGTGTCTGTCACTGATTTACAGGTCTACATGTTATTGCCAATCTTTGGCCAAAACTAAAAAGTGCAAGCCTATTTCTAACTGGTAGGCTACATCACTGCTCTTCTTAGAAAATGAATTATTCTGAAGCAAGTGTTTGGAGTGGAATCCCACTATCATAGGCCTAGGTTAGGCCTACTTAACAAATTAGCCCACCTAAAGGGACAGAATGTTGCTGCTTCCCTAAAATAGCCGATCATAACACATAGCCTACAGTAGGCTAAACCTACCAACCTCACAGACAGCACTGGGTCTAAAATAATTATTCTGTATAAAAATTCTGTAATAAATCCACAACATCAGCATTCTAGTTTTGATAAGTTGTCAGATATTTCAAAATACATAGCCTACTTTACAAACTGTTAATCATAAAAACAACAACTAATATTAACTTACAGGGTATCTTAATCACTGGTGAAAAATTACAGTTGGTGATTTCTTTTGAACTTTGATGAAAAATTCTAAGCAGCAGAATAAAGGAAATCAAATCTCAACACTCTAGAACAAAACTTTACATTCCAAAGCAATTTCACAACCATGTGGCCAGTTCCTTACTTCACATATAACTATTCATACATCGTAACATTTCTTTCATTTCATGTTATGAGACACTGACCCTAGCAAGACTAATACAATTATCTTCACTTACAAAACAAGTGCTGAGGTTCTTGTTATTCTGGAGGGCCACTGGCGTTTGCTCTGGCGTGCTCTGGCACTACTTGCGTGCAGGGCGCAGCCATGTAAACTGAGACCCAGCATTGGCCGGGTTTCCAGGCGACAACAAACAACTGCCTTTGTGATGTCGCATCTCTGTGGGGATGGAAGGGATTCTTTGAAATTAACAGAACCTCTGTGGAGGGATGATGCCCTCATGGTACAGGAGGTGGGCTTCAATCATGGTTATAGACCCTTTCAACAATAAAAACAAAAACAATGCTTGAACATTCTATTTGGGCCCCAATCTACTTCCTCTGCATTAAGATAACATATGGAATGTTAACACGGAAGCCTTGTGGGGCCAACTATGATGCTGATAATGGAACTCTCTTGAAAGGGTCTATACACGGGAAGATGTGCATACCCCATGTTCAGTTATGTCAAACCAGTACTGTCTCATTTGCATGTGCAGTTGGGCTAAAAACCCAAGTGTTGACAGTCATACTAAACACCGACATGCCACATTACCGTGGCCTGTGCACTGACTCCTGTATGTGAGCATGCCGGATGGGCTCTACACTCCAGACTGGAGCTCTCAAGTGGTTGTCACAACAGTGTGTAGTGTTGCCACAGTTGACTCACCATGTCATAAGACCAGTGGGTCCCCAACCTGACACCCTCTTCAACTCCTCTGTGGGTATCTATTTAGCAGCCATGTTGCCATATGCATTCTCTCCTTACATTTCTAATCAACAAGAGAGCCATGGACAGCCAGTTATAAGACCCTGTTAACTGTTGTATGATGTGAAGTCCATAGGCCCACTGCATAGTTGACCCTGTTGATACTACTAAAAGGGCACTAGAAATAGGGCCCAGGTTGAACTTTGCCAGACATTTGCCTTGCCAGAGATTAGTTTCCCTTTAGTACAATGCAAAACAGCTCATACCATGACGGGCGCAGTGTGTGTAGACCAAGACTAGCCAGTAGCGAGTGTTCCTGTTCAGTTTTGTGTACATCTTTCATCTGCTGCATGAAGTTACAGAACCCCACAGAACATGATAAAGAGGCACATCTCATCCAGTTCTACCTAAGAACATCAAGTGCATGCAAGTTTTGCTGTAAAAGCAGATCTTTCATAAACTGCCTGCATTGTCAGGAGTACTGTACCATACAATCGCATCTACAATATACTTGAGATTTCAGCACTGTCAGGAAACGATTTTCAGTGAATGAAGAAGTTGATGAAGAAAGAAAGAAATAAACTTGACAATGAGCAAGTTCTTTATTTTCACGCTGAGGAAATTGTTGGTGATGTAAAATGAGATAAATAATCCATAAAAATCTTTACACAACCACAGCTACATCATTTTCTTGAAATGAAACGCAGTTTCATCGTCCAGCATCATATCATAAACAACTTTTAGAAACATAGAGGGGGTTACTCAGGGAAGGGCTGGCATGTTAAAACACATCACGAAAGCATGCTCTTGCTCAGTAAGATGTCCCTTTCACACGTTGCCCAAGGTTAAACATGGCTCTTGCCAAATCTGCATCTTTTCTCTCTATTGTTTATCAATATCACACATCACAGACATTAATATAAAATAGCCTAGATGAAACATATTTGTAATGTGAATGCAAATTGCAGAAAGACGTAGGCCTGCCGAGAAAGACTACACCAAACAGGACGCAGCGCCTACATCGGAAGCGTGTCTTTAGACGGTATTTTTTCAAGGCTATGATTAAAACAGTTCAACAGACAAGCCTATAACTGTATGTGGTTGCGCAATCGGAATTACACATGCTCACAGATTTAGGCTGTACGTACGTTGCTCACGTTAACAGACGAGTTTTAACAGTGTTTTAAAAAAGTTAATTTTGTGATAGGCCTATTGAATGGAATGTGCATACTGATGCATCAAAACATCATAGGCGAGTAAGTATAGGCTATATGCCTACTATAAAATGTATAAGTGAAGTAATTAGTTGCAGATGTCTTGTTTCCATCAGGCTAAAAAGAATCGCTCCCAAGATAGTCCAACATATCCTAACTTTGAATTTCCCTTGCTTTGTCTATAGACGTGGGCTTATAGGGCGTATGCATAAAGACAATAATCGAAGTCTTGGAAGACAGTTAACGGACTAGATTGAAACAAGTTTCCTCTTTCCTTTTTCACTTGTGGAATAATTTCCATGGTATGTTCTACTTTGTAACAACATGGTAATTGGTCGATTACTTTTACAATGTAACGGATTTACTTACTTTGTTGATCATCAGCTCTGATGTAGCCTACCCGCTCACTTCAGATAGCAACAGTGAGTGAGGGTGAAGGAGGGGCGTCTTGTCTCGGGATTTATAACCAGGAAGCGTATCCCCACTACACCACTAGCCTACTACTAGGCTACATGGGGTTCGGGGACGGTGCGCTAAATAGATAGATAGATAGATAGATAGATAGATACTTTATTGATCCCCAGGGGAAATTCAAGGTCTCAGCAGCATACAGACAACACAAACACATTCTTTAACAGCAGAAAGAGTAATTAAAGTATATAATATAAAAACACAACTAAGCAGTAAGGACAGTAGAAGATAAAGAATATGCTAAATATACTAAAATACAAATTATAACACTTAATACAATATATAAAAATATACTAAAATACAAATAACAAAATTACAAATTATACTAACACTTAATCTAAATCAATTCTAAAAACAGTATCCACATAGTGGTGATTAATAAATCAGAGGCGCTTGCAATGACTGAGGCAGGGACTGAGCCTGTGATTCTCTGTGCATAGTAAGGTATGGTAAGGTGCTCTAAGGTGCTCTGTGTGAATGAGTGTCATGGTGGTAGTGCAATGGTGATAGTGGTCATGGTGATGGTGCAAATGAGTAAGTCAACAGTGCAACAATGCAGAAATAAAGTAAAGTAAAGTCTATATATCTATATATTTAACTATTTAAGAAAATGTATAAGTGTGGCCACAGTTCGGCTGTGGCATGGAGGGGGGGGGGGGGGTTATGCATATGTGCTAATGTGCTAATATAGCACGCAAACAGTGAGGCATAAAGACAGTGGTACAAGTGGCTAGTGGACAGACAGTACCAAACATGGAGGGGATGAAGAGGCAGACAGACTATGCAGAGAAGTCTATCTCTCCTCTTTCCTTAAGTGAGGCATTGAACAGTTCAATGGCCCTGAGGACAAATTACTTTCTCAGTCTGTCAGTTGTGCAAGGCAGTGAGCGAAGTCTCCAGCTGATCAGGCTCTTCTGTTTAACAATAGTGCTGTGGAGTGGGTGACACTCATTGTCCAAGATGTTGATCAGTTTGTTCAGGGTCCTTTTGTCAGATAGTGAAGTGATACACTCCAGTTCAGCTCCCACTACAGAGCCAGCTTTCCTTACCAGCCTGTCAATTCATCCCACATCCTTCTTCCTTGTGCTTCCACCCCAGCATACTACTGCATAGAAGAGGACGCTGGCAACAACAGACTGGTAGAACATCCTGAGGAGCTTACCACACATTGAAGGACCGCAGCCTCCTCAGGAAGTACAGCCTGCTCTGCCCTTTCTTGTAGAGTGCATCAGTGTTGGCTGACCAGTCCAATTTATTGTCCAGGTGGAGACCCAGATGGGAATTCTTTCACGAATTTTCGCACACACACACACACACACAAACACACACACACACACACACACACACAAATACACACACACAAATACACACACACTAGCCAATATTGTTTGTGCTGAATAGGTTAAAAGCCCTGAAATCACAGCAGATTCACACAGCTTGAAAAAATACAGTGGACATAAGAGGTCATGGCCAGGGGCGCCGCTAGGGTTGTCAGTACGCACCAGGGCGCTAATCCCCCCCCCCAAAAAAAAAAAGCTTTTTAAAAGTTATGGGATGAGGGATATTTCACCCCCGGGATTTTTTTTAGATTCTGGCTGCTAAACACACCATTTTAACGCAATTTGGGTGGGACAGAAATACCTAATACCTTTACAGAGCAAGCAGCTCTGGCCATATCGGCTCTGGCTCACATGAGGTGAACATTGCTTTAAATGCATTATCGCTTCACTACCCACTATCGCTTCACTAACACGCGAACAAGGGAAAGAAAAGAAAAAAGAAACCAATGAGCTTATGTCGCAATTTGCGATAGGCCTAGAGAAAAGACAGCTATGGTAACCTAACAATAATGATTTGCTTACACTGCTGTTTGGTTGTCCCAAACTTTGAGATTATCAATACTCTGCATTAACTGAATCTTATCAATCTTGAAACCCGAACTGATGTTCCAAACAGCTTGACTGTAGGATGCAATGCCTAATCTCACTGCCTTCGGCATAACTGCTAAGAACAGTGCTCCTAACTGTTAAACACCTGAAAAATATTAAGCTGCTGTTTTCTTAGACGAGCACTAGGCCAACGCTTAAATGATTATTATGACTGAATGGAACGTTGCGTTTTTAAGCGCCAGAACTGCTTATCATGTCGTGACAAAGTTTACACCAATCATCTTCTAATGTATCCTTATGTTGAGATGTCCATTCTCTTTGCCCTAAACATCATTTGTGCCCGAAGCATGTTTCAATTAAGACAGTACACAAGCTATTTTTATTGTTGTAATATTTAATGATTTCATGAATAAAGCTGAACTTTGACCATGCATCATTAAGTATTCACCAGTTGGGGAAAATCCATCACCATCATGAACACTTCTTACCAATTAATTTGAGTAGATTGTGGTATTGGAACAGTATGGAGCCAACTAGTGCGATCAATTTTGTTCAGAGTAGCCTAAGCCAAAATGGGAGGGGTGGGGTCTGACGTGAGCTGTTATTGGATCAGTCCAGTGTCAATATGTAACCAATGGGCCGCTGATTGTCCTTCCTTTGGGCCGATCGTTGGCCAAAATAATTAAATTATATCCTATTCTATCGGCCCAAAGGTGCGTCGGCCCACCGGGAAAATGCCCGGTATTCCAGATGGCCAGTCCGCCCATGCTGATGCCTGATTCTGCTCATGGGTTTTCTACAGTCCATAGGCCGAGGCTGTTATTTTATGGTAGCTTATGTCCAACACCACAGCAAATGTTTGAAAGCTCATTTGATCAGAATAGCCAACTTTTGAGGGGATGTTGCTTGATGAGTATGCTAGGCCAAGATGGATGGATAGATGGAGAGCCGACCGCTATTTGCTTCAGGCCATATAGCCAGCCATAGCGAGTCTGTGTTTAGCTTTTTCCAACACGACTCCATTTTGAACACTAGAGGGCACCAAATATCCACACTGAACTTTCATTGGGTTATTACACTGAACTTTCATTGGGTTTGACGACTTAGTATTACCAGAAAATAGGAGCTCCATTGTGTTCAACCCAGCATGCATCACATCAAGTCAGATCTGCACAGATCTGCATGAAGACGAACACGCCTAATGTCTATGCCGTAGACGGGCTCTGGTATTACGGTCACACGGGAAGTCACCCACAAATGGCATTATAGCCTACCTGTCTGGGCCAGAAACCAAAGCTTGATATAATAGCCAAGTCTATCATAAACACCGACCTAACCCTATATTTTTTTCACTAGGCATGAATTAATAACATTGTTTGTTATACTGTATAGGCCTAGGCCTACATACGTTTTTTCCATTTAGTTAAAAAAATAGAATTTTCAGTGTCTGCTACAGCTAGGTCTATTCCTATCCTGACACATTTTTTTGATTGTGAGAACTCAAGCAAAAAAGGCTCCTGACTACATGACATCACATCCTGTTCAATTTCTTCATTCTTGTACGTCCGGGAGGGTGGGGTTTAGAGCAGAGGTTGGTGGTAGTGAAACTCTCAGCTCTATGACTTGGAACACACCATTAATGCTCTCGGCAAGATAGCATCAAAGAAAGGGGAGACGTCAAGTGCTTGTTTTGGTAAGGCTCAACAAAAATGTAATTTATAATCTCTGCAACGTGTTTCAGAGTCCTCGTTGTCCTTGCAAAGTATAATGGGAAATTGAGGATAGGCTAGCCTACTGACAGTTAATTGTTCGGAGACATATTTCGTTGATTATAGACAGCGTCACTTGAATGACATTTCAAAAGCCCATTGTGTTTTAGAATTTTACAGAGACATCTCTGTACTAGCTATTTTGACCCAATGGAGTGCTGAACGTGTCGGAGAGGCGGGCGCTAACAGGGATGTGGCATAAAAGAGGTGGTTTCTCTCATGTAGCGTCTGTAACGTTCAAGATTATTGTGCAAAATTAGTAGCTTTCATTGCAATTGTCGACTAAGATTAACGTTCTGAAGCAGACTGACAGTTTATTGTTAGAAGCATTGTTAATGTAGTCCCCTGCCTACATCTCAGGAAGAACAATCGAAGTCGCCTGAGCAGGTAGGGACTAGCCTACCCAAGGTCTCGTGTTATAACTTGCAGGAGTTTGTGCATATTTGATCCTGAAGTCTTTTATTAGGATTATATATATATATATGCCTATAATTGTGGCAAAGTAGCATAATGTCTATTGCGACCTCTATACCTACCTATATTCTTGATGATCGAGTATTTTTTTAGTAGGCTATGGCGGGTGGGGGGATCTCCATTCTGATCAAGCATCACGAGACGAAAGTGAATACTGTCCGCTGGACTTTCCCATCTCCGGGCAGCGTGTAGGCCTGCTTTCCCGTAATAAAGGCCATCATTTATTCAGGATCTTTCGCTGTTATCAGTCTGACCGATCAGTTCAGGTTGTGAAGTGTTACTGTGCGCTTTGTGTTTTCATAAATTAGGCTGCACTTTTGGACTTGGCTATACATCACCCACTGGATTTTGCCAACCTCTATAATCTGACACAACATCGACATGGTCAGCTTATTTCAGCTGCTTTGTTTTTCCATAACGTTACACGAATGGGAATAGTCCGTTTATTAGTTGCGTTGTAGAAGACGGAAAATGAAACTATGGAACCGATAGATGAGCGTTATTGTTTCCTGGCTAAATTGTTCAGTGTAGCCTATATGATAAGTCAGATCTGTGTACTGTGTAGCTCTTGGGTCCTGTTGTAGCCTACTTTATAGTAGCTTACTCCGATGTAACATTATTTGCATCCTTAGTTTTTACTCTTTCATTGTGCTGATCCTGGAAAAGTGGCACAAAACTTGTTATTAGTGTGAGTACTGCTACTGTAACTCCTGGTAGTCTAGCTGTTTCTCCCCACTGCTGTAGGTTCCTCAAGTCCATGTCCTTGTCAGGGTGTAACCTGCTTCCCTTGTGAGTTTCCTTTACATGGCCTGGTGTGGAACAGAGGCCTGGACTACTGTTAGTCCCCTTATCAGTGGACTGGGTAGATGGGAGGGGCAGCCACCGACTCAGCACAGCCTGTGGAAAGTACGGTCAGGAGATACTGTAACGAATGCTCAGTGACCAAACAGCATGTTAAGGCTGGATGATATAAGATGGCTTTCAGGCATTGGTTGCAAAGTTTTGTTTCCCCTGTGAAGAGTACTCCTGAGCCAGATGTGCAGTTATGTGCAGAATCATATGTTTAGCCCTCATTTCCCTGTATTAAAATGGACTACGCTCCAATAGCAGAGGTAGACGATGGCTCTGAAATGTTAAGGGCAGTGCAAAGTGAACTGCAGTGTATGGACAGTGTACGGAAGGACAGTGATGTGTCCCACACTGCTTGCTGTAGATTTCAGGTGGACAAACCGGGTGGTTGTCCTTCTCTGGCCTTCAAATGCTGCCTTGTAGTTATTGCTTGCCACCATGGTTCACAACTGAGCATGTGCAACAGGTCTGTGTTTATCCTTAAAATGTAGGGCTGGCTGCCAAGTGGTTTATCCTAACAACAAGGCTTATCTGTGTTTCTGCAGTCAACCTGGTCTAATAACACAACATTTTTAAAAGACACAGTTTTCTTTGTAAGAAACATGCCTAAATATTCAGCGAGGTCTATGTAAATATGTTGGACTATGCACAGCCATGAGGACTGTTAATAATAAAACCTGAACTAGGCCTATTACATAACATGTAAATTAACATGAAATATGTAACATGTAGCCTAATATCACACAAATGATTCAGATGTTATACCATCAGGGAGTGTCAGTTAAATGGATTCCAGACATACGGTGGTTAGAAAGACTCTCTGGTGGGACTTCTAGGTTAATATTTCATTAACATGACAAAAATTGCTATTTGTTTTCTGGGTCGTTGTGGTGGGTAATAAGTATTGTTCTATGGAATGCCCTGGAGGGAGCTAACTTGACCGTGGGGCTTGGCTGTGTGAGTAGGTTCACCAATGTTGCTGTTGACTCTATCGCTTAGGGAAAGAGAAGGTCATGCTAGGTAACAGTATCTGGGAAACCATTTCAGACTTTCAGACCCAATCCAAGCAGAATGATTTGAATGTTTTTCCTTTTAATAAGACTGTGCACAATGGGCGAATGACCTACTGTAAGCCAGGTTCACACCGTCAGTCTCAAATTTCTTGCATATCCATACATAATCTGATTAGCTGCATCTACCATTCAAATGTGGTTTGAAACGGATCTGTGGAAAATTGGGTTTGGTGGAAAATTGAGTTCTTAGTTATTTCAAACAGTAGTTTAGCAGCAGGAGTTGAGGGCAGTAGCCTATATTGTTTTGTGTGGTTTTGTAGTACCTTTAGTCAGTGGTGAGCTATATTGATGGTGTCTTGAGTTATAAATGTTGTCCAAATATCAAGCACCTAGTTTCACAGTATGATATTTCAGACTTGTTGTTGATTAGTGGTGGGATGGTTCATGTTTTGAGAATTATGTGAAGTAGTTTTTGTTTTTATTGTAGACGACGTAGACCATTTAGCCAAGCTGTAAAGACTCGGATAACTGTTTACTTCAAGTAGGTCTATGTTGCACATATCATAGATGTCTTAATAATCTCCTTTGTGTCACTTCTGAGGAATCTCAGACTGCCTAATGCTGTTGGCTGTATGTTTTCCTCTTAAGATTCTATCGGGCTTCTGCCCAGTAGGCCTTAGTAGAATTTTAGAATTTACTAAAAAATAAACAAATAAATAAATAACCTGGGCATTCTGAACATTCCTTCTCACCAGCTCTTCTATCAGATTGTTGCTGACTTCTGCCTAACTAGATAACGCCAGCAGTAGACCTAACACGGTCATACTGTCAGTGGCCTCATTCACATGTTCTTAATATGATAAGCCCTGACCTGCCTGCACGACAGAGTCCAACATAGAAGGCAGGTTAAAGCTCTAACACACATAATGAGCCATCTGGTGTGAGGTGCTTTGTGACGTTAGTTGTGTACAGACGCTAAAAGCTTTCACATGTTTTGGTGAACAATTGAAAGGCAGGGCGATGCTTGTGGGAGTCATAAACCTAACTGCATTTATGAGAAAAGTATGTTTTATAATAGATGCCAAGCACACATACCTTTCAGGGAGATGGAAGCCTTGAGAACACTAAGCATTGCGCCATGGGTGCTTACCTGAATGTGGAACGCTAGAAACCTTTTACAGTATGATGAGTTGTTTTAATGTTCTCTCAAGCTTCCTCCCTCCTGCCTCTTCCTGTTTGACACACTTGTCATACTATAAGGAGCGTTATCTGATGGGAGTTGCTGAAACGGCACAGTGTCAACAGATTCCTATGAGAGAGAGAGAGAGAGAGAGAGAGAGAGAGAGAGAGAGATTGTCCTAGATCACATAAAAGCACTGCACAGCTGAGTGTAATACGCTAGGTTAAAACAAGACTCGGCGTGACGTTACACGGTGGCAAAGCTGCGGCCTGTCACGACAATGTCTCACACAGATAAATCGTTTCTCCATGTAGTCGGAGAGGAGGCATTTCAGAGCTGTCAGTTCGGCTCACTGTTGTTGCTTAGTTCCCCAAACTCGCTGCATTTGACTCTGAACATCAGACTGTACGTCTTATTTCTTTCTTTTTTTTTTTGTCGGCGGAAGAGCAATCCGGTCAATTTGTTCCAGTTTTGTGGGAAAGGGAGGCCTGGGAAGGCTCGTGTGTTTGAGACCGCCTGCCCCCCCCCCCCTCGTTGCTGATGGATTCCCCTGAGCTTTGACCAGCGCCGCCGTCACTGAGGAATCTGGGGTTCACTGGTCGGGCCCTCTCAAGGGAGTGGAACATGCCTCTCCATAACTCACAGGTGTCGCAGCCACTATAGCTGTCTCTGCTTCCCCTCATACGGACACACACACACAGAGACACACAGGCACAGGTTATGAATTCAGGAGGAAGGATGCTACTTGGAAAGTTCCGGAACAAAAGTAAATAAAATAAATGCCTACTTCTTTTTATTCTTGGCAAAGTGTCTCAAAACACTGTCAGAGGGTTTTTGAGAGGGTGGAAAGGGATGAATGCTCTTGACGAAAACATCTGCTCTCTCTCTCTCTCTCTCACTCACTCTCTCTCTCTCTCTTCCTCTTCCTCTCTTCCTCTGTTCTACCCAGTCTTGACTTGCGTACATGCTGCAGATGTCTTCCCTCAGAACGGCCTTGTACGAGTTGGCTGCATGTCCCAGCGTGCTCTGGGAGAAGTTCTGAGGCATTGTGGCACTCCTTGCCGGCCCAGGAAATGTCTAAGCTTATGTCCTAACATTCTATATTTCTATATGTTTCTCAAGTCACAGATCTTGCAGACTATACCGACCTGATTGGGGTGACAGTTCTTTATAGAGCAGATCAAGAGAAACAGAGAAGTCAAAGAAAAGAGAAGTGTTTTTCACCCTGTGCACACTGAAACACACACACACACACACGCACACACACACATACACACACATACACACATACACACACACACACACACTCACACATACACACACACACTCACAGGGTAAGGGTTGTTACTGAAGCTCCTCCTGGCAATGTAATGGCATGCTTTTTGTTTTGTTTTTTCATGAGGAACTCATGAGGATCACGATAAAACAAACACATGCCCTAAGTGTTCACTTCAGTCAATCCAGCTGTTTACATCATACAGAGAGGGTCAGTTTTAAGGAATTCTGGGAAGGTGTTGTACCTGTTATCACCTTCTCCAAGAATGGATTTGATTTGCTGAATGCACTAGCGTTGGAGTGAGGCCATTATTCTAGCATTGTCCTAAATGACCATCGCCCAGCACAGAATCATGAGTCACCGCCTCCTTAAGCCACTGTATTGTTCCACAGGCAAGCAGCACAAGTCTGTGCGCCAGCCCAACTAATCCTGAAGTCTTGGGCAAGGCAGGGCGGACGTATGGATGTATGTCATCATTGTTTTTCAGAGGCCGTCAGGGCGCCCTTGTGTACTGTAATCAGAGAATTACTTTTGTCAGCACTTACCGCCTGTACCCTTAAATGTCAACACTGACGTGCTGAAGTGACTTCCTGTTTTTGGTGTAATGGTGGAATATGCTGGATGTGTATGGTGGGTCAAGTGCAGTGCACACGGTGCTTTTTAGGTGCCAAACCTTTTGCAACTGCTTGCTAACGCAAGATCAATATTACAAAAGTTGTTCGGAAATAATTGTCGCTGTGAGAACAGCACCTACCCATATACCGGTAATAGGCCTACATTAAAAGGTCAGCTTCCACACTTACACGGCATTGTGAACGCACACGCTAGATGTGATCTGTGTGGAGAGAGGTAGGACTCTTGTGAACGCTTGCATGCTGTGTCCATATCAGTGTGTTTCCATTCTCTCTCCTGCCTTATGTTGACCCACTTTACAGTGTGTGTGTGTGTGTGTGTGTGTGTGTGTGCTGAAGTATGCCTGTGACCGCATGCAGAGGGCCTGTAGATAGGAGTGCGGGGGTCTGCTCTGTATTAAAGAGGCCCTTGTGTGTAGGATGTGTGAAGGGCGACTTAGCCCCCCCCCCCCCCCCCTCCTCCTCCTCCTCCCCAATGGACCTCACTCACTCACTCATAGAGACTTACAGACTATAGACTATAAATGACCCTGCTGACCCATTCGACCCAACCCCCTGATTTACCACCCTGGTCTCTTCTCTTCTCTTCTCTTCTCTTCTCTTCTCTTCTCTTCTCTTCTCTTCTTTTTTGTCCTCTCTTCTCGTCTCTTATCGAGAGGGACCAGTGATTTGAGTCACTGTGGTTACCAGGTTGATTGCCATGGCGATCAAATGTTTGGGAAGTCTTGTGTTGTTGTTTTGTTTACACTTTTCAGGGTGTGCTCGCACTAGGCCCAGTTCCAATGTGTCCTTAGTCATTCTGGGTTTGCATTCTGACTTCTGTGTTATTCTCGGTTCTCTATCAGTGATCTCATTGTGGTTGGGGATTCCTGTGTTTAGTTGAACTTCAAGGTTTATATTTCCCTGCTTCTCTTGGCTTTGTTATACATGGTCATTTGACTCTGGACTCTGTGCTGCCCACAGCAAAACTGGGCAGAACTGGAGAGAAAGAGGAATCTGGAGAATATTGTACTAAACGCGAAGATTTGTTTTGTCTGCCAGTTCAGTAAATGCAATGATATGGACAAGGCAAGCAAATGTTCATGGCTGTGTCTCTCTCTCTCTCTCTCTCTCTCTCTCTCTCTCTCTCTCTCTCTCTCTCTCTCTCTCTCTCTCTCTCGCACGCTCCCTCTTTCTCTCTCTCTCTCTCTCTCTCTCTCTCTCTCTCTCTCTCGCACGCTCCCTCTTTCTCTCTCTCTCGCTCGCCCAGTATGGGTGTATAAGACAAACACACATTTTGAGCAGATATCAGACTGTTTAAATAATGCAAAGAGGAAGATAGAGAGAAGGAAATGGTGATGCTAGGACGAGGCTTGTTTTTGTGAGTGCAGGGACTCCGTAATCACATCCACATGAACACTGGAAGAGATTTTGTGACACTAACACGGTAATGCGCTCGGACTGATAATGGCCCAAAGCCAGAGGTAACGACGACAGCATGCAGCAGCAGACCTCATCTCAATATTATTTTTTTCTGTGCGTTTCATTTCGCCTGGTCAGCGTGTGTGCGTGCGTGCGTGCGTGCGTGCGTGCGTGCGTGGCTCCCCCATTCCCTCTTGGCCGAAGGAGGGCTCTCCTGCTGTTTATATTGCTTGGGTGCTGGAGAATGTTCAACGAAAACATTCTTACACAAATGTATTTTCAGTATCCATATAGACCCCGTGGCACTTTTTATTAAGAGACACACAGACATAAGGCTATTTAGTATCACACACACACACACACACACACACACACACACAACATATCTTCTCTCCTTTCTTTCTCTCTCTCTCTCACAGGCCCACAGTAAGCCCCTAATTCGTCTCTCCCCACACTCCCTCCATCTCTCAATGGCTCTCTCTGTGCTGTGGTAGGTGGCGATGCTTAGTATGCCGTTGGTGTCATCCAAGAGTGAAGCGCCACACAGGAAATACCTCCTCTTCTCCATTTCCTGTCGTTTAGGCTCTGTGTCTTTTTCCCCTCAGTCTGTGTGTCTGTGTGCCGCAAGGCCAGTCCCTCCTGAGCTTTTGCTATGAAAAGAATTTAAAAAAGAAAGATAAAAGGAACATTTTGCGGCTCCATGCTTAAACCTCGGGAGGCCTGCCCAGGCGCTATTGCTCCACTCTGCTCCACTGAGCAGGCTCATTCAGAAGCCGCTAATTACTCAGTCTGTCTGCTTTTGATACTGGGGTGTATCTTCTTATTGAAAAGACTATAAAGGCATCCAATTGAATCAGTGTGTGCGCGTGTGTGCATAGGTGTGTGTGCGTATATGTGTGTGTGTGCGTGCGTGTGTGTGTGTGCGCGTGCGTGTGTGTGTGTGTGTGTGTGTGTGTGTGTGTGTGTGTGCGTGTGCGCGTCTCCCCCGCTTCTTCTTGGCCAAATTAATCGGCGAGTGAAAGTTGTTCTACCCCCTGTGCCCACGGGAGGGTTAGGTTCTCATCAGTACACTCACACAGGAGATTCTCATCAGTACACTCACATAGGAGGGCTCTCCTGCTGTCTATATGCCTTGGGGGCTGGAGAATGTTCTATGAAAACATTCTTACACAAATGTTTGAAACAGTGTGGAGTAAGTTACCCTGGTGCAGTTAGGGGGGCTGCATATTGGCCTGAAATCTCACACGGCCATACATCATGACACAGAAGCTACGATACAGTACACATCACAGTGCATGTTGAATTCTGAATACTGACCATGTCGTTAACAGAGTTCACACTAACAGCTGTTCTTCATAACTCTGTATAACAGCGAAGAAAGCCTTAAAGGAGAAATCCAGCGGTTTGTTGTTCATGTTCATGCCCCCAGAGAGTAGCACTGTAGCTGCCTGGCAGCTACCGACAGTACTCGGTGACCTTGAGAAACGGACATCTATGTGAAAAATTGCCGGAATTCTCCTTTAAGGAATGCACAACTTAAAATTCAGGACCAGGGAACATTTAGGTATACGTATTAAATAATTCTGTTTCTAATCTAAGAGATTTCTTAACTGCAACCTAAAATGATTTTTTTTCTTTTTTGTTAAGTTTTTGTGCTGTATTCTGATGAAATCTGTATCAATACATCAGCGAGGAGTAGGCCTAAAACATCTTTTTTTGAGGACAGCCATATTTGCTTCCACTTCTATTATGGCACCACATAGCTCCAAAACTTGTAGTGTGTGTGTGTGTGTGTGTGTGTGTGTGTGTGTGTGTGTGTGAAACTGCAGTCTTACTGTACACTAGCTGTGCCGGGCTGGGCTACACACAGTATAATGTGCTAGTGTGACCCAGTTTGCCGCATGTCCTCTTTGACTCACCTGGGGGAACCGCCCAGGTCGACCTGCAGTGACCTGCTGGGAAATCACAGCATGTCATTTCCCGGGTGTGCACCAAGAAGGATCTTTCTGCCTTTCGGAACGTACTGGTAGTGTCAGTGGATGCGGTGTACATGCCAAATCCTTGTTCCTGTCCCCTCATCCCATGTCTGCATGAGAGTCGAGGGTGTTGTCGCCTGGTGGTGACCTCTGAACCCCAAACCCAGGTGGAGATGCTAGCAAGTGACTCTATTGACCTGGTCCGTGTATTGTTTAGACGGGAGGGTTGAAGAAGGGATGTTTTTACCATCTGTGAGTGTCGGCTCAGACCCTCTACCCCCCCCCCCCCCCCCCCCTTCCCGCTCAGTCCCAGTCCCTGTGCTGCTTTTCCCATCAGCTCCAGCAGGAAGTCTCCTGTTTGCCAGAGGGTGCGGAGCGAAAGTCATCTGCTTTTCCTGCCACAGGGATTTCTTCCTGTGAGCCTGAGCTTGATGCTCGCTCACTCACTCACTCACTCACTCACTCACTCTAAAAGCTCACACTCTCTCACTATCAGCTCACTCACTCACCCCACAGTGCACTCACTCACTCTCTAACCAGCTGGCTCACTGATAGGATCGCGTAGCCTTGCTCCAGACCTGCTGGAATCCAGCCCAGCGACTGCATCCTGACATGCTGATGAAACCGGAACCCACTCATGCTAATGCACAGTTGCCTTTCAGGAACACAATTCTTCTTGTTCTCCATTCCAGTGGTGGTTCATATCAAAGCTAGTGCAAAGGCACAAACTGTGTGTGTGTGTGTGTGTGTGTGTGTGTGTGGAAAGCTGAGGTTTAACATTTTAATACTCCCTGACTCTCGGCGGTGTTCATGAGATCCCGGCTCATTAAGATAAGCTCGGCCCCATGCTGATCACGCAAAGGAGGGAGATCTTAAAGACCCACCCACCCCCACTCCACTCGCTTTGCTTTCAATTTGCAGCCGTTTCTACATCAGTCTGCCAGGGTCATGGAATTTCTGGAATATCATGGACATTTGATAAAGTCTATTCCAGTCATGGAATATCAGGGAATTGTATCATTTGTGGGGCAAAGTCATGAAATATCAGGGAATATTGTTGTAGCAGTTTAAAAATGCATCAATGCAAATATATGTCCACACAATATTAGTGTATATCTGGTAAATTAGCTTTAGCCTACTGCATGCTTGAGTGGTTATGGTTAGCCCAACTTTGTTTATTCAATGTCCATTTACTCATCTCCCACTCTAAAGAAAGTCACATATTCTTGAGCGCTATGCGGCTACTCTGAAATCTTTGGTCGATGTATTGTATGATTCATTCTATAGTAGGCCATGGAAATTCAGGTTTCAGGTTCATAGTAGGTCAGGGAAAAGTCATGGAATTTGACATTTGACTTAGAGTGGGAACCCTGGTCTGTGGAGTGGGTATGAAAGTAAAGGCATGGTGAATCTCATTCAGTCTCTTCCGCAAACAGATCAAAGTTCTCCTTTTCAACTACGTATTCCCAAATTGTCCCAGAGTGTTTTGTTTTTTGTTGTGTTTTGTTTTTTGTTTTGCTCGTGTTTCTATCCGTTCATGAGAAGCATGGGTTTACCACTGACTGAAATCATGTATTGTTGACCCTCCTTGCTGGAATTCCTCACCCTTTGGCATCGGCACAGCAGGCCTGCACTCTCTCCCCCTCCGGACTGACGTGTGTGTGTGTGCGCGAGTGTGTGTGCGCAAGTGTGTGTGTGTGTGTGTGTGTGTGTGTGTGTGTGTGTGTGTGTGTACGTGTGTGTGTGTGTGTGTGTGTGTGTGTGTGTGTGTCCATATCTGAGTGCTGAGCTCAGTCTAATCTGGCCTGGCGTAGCTCAGTCACCTACCCGTCTCCCTCTGTCTTTTGTCCCGCGCTTATCACTGACCCGACGTGTGTGCTGATTGGACCTCTCTACTCCTCTTGTCCTCTCTTCTCCTCTCTCCATTTCTCCTCTTCCCTCTCCTCTCTTTTCCTTTCCTCTTTCTCTCCTGTCTCTCCTTGTGTTATTAAAGTGTTAACCTTGCTAGGTGGAGCTTTTAATGCTTCTGGGTTTTAGTGGTGCTTTGATAAAGGAGTCCTCCCTCTCGTTTGCCCTGGCCTTCTCCCTATAATATGACCCTCTCTTTCTCTCCCTTTCACTTCCTCCTCCCTCCCTCTCTCCCTCTCTGTCCATTTCCTTCTGCCCCCTTTCTGTCTCTCTCTTCCTCTCCTCTGCCCCTCTCCTTCCCTCTCTCTCCTCCTCTCTGCCCCCTCCTCCTCCCCCTCTCTCTCCTCCTCCTCCTCCTCCCCCTCTCTCTCCTCCTCCCCCTCTCGTCCCCTCGTTATCTCTGGGCCCCTGTGGAGTGGGTGTGAGGGTGGACGGGTCAGTGTTCTGGGTCACCTGTTGACACATTCAGATGAGGGCTTGCCAAGGCTGGGACATGTGTCTTCGTCTCTCTCTCTCTCTTTCTTTTTCTCTCTCTCTCTCTCCTGCGTGCCTGCGTGCGTGTTGAACATCTGAGTCAATGTCATGTGTGTGTGTTTGTGTGTCAGAGACAGAGAGGTGTGTGTGTACTAATAAATGGAGATTTGTGTGAGTAGAGAATCCTGATGAGAGAAACGTGGTTTGCATGCTGCTGCTCTCTCTCTCTCTCTCTCTCTCTCTCTCTCTCTCTCTCTCTCTCTCTCTCTCTCTCTCTCTCTCTCTCTCTCTCTGCCCCGCCCAAACCCCCCCCGTCTCTGGTCCCTCCTGTAGGGGGTCTGTGGCGTCATGTATATTTCAGCAGCCTGAAGCCGTTGGGAGCTGAAGTTGAGTGCTGAATGTAGGTCACCCCAGCAGTCCTGTGATTTCAACTCAGGATGCCCTCCATTTAACCCTCAGTACAGCGTACCCCCACATCACTACCATCCCCCCACATCACTACCCCCCCACACACACACACACACACACACACACACACACACACACACACACACATACCCCCAGCCCCACACACACACACACACACACACACACACACACACACCCACCCAGCCACACACACACAACCACAACCATATGCCCATATACACATATACATCACGCCCACACACACTTAACATACAGAATATTTTTAGCAAACTTGCCATGTCTTGACTCATTGACTTAATTTACCTTTGTGCTCATTGAGACAATAACAAAGGCCGATAGCAGTACACATAAATGCCTCTCTTGAGGTACACTGTTCAGTTCTCCTCAGTAGTCAGGACACACAGCCCTTTACGTCACACACATCGGTTCCTTGATATTATTAAACTGCCTATGTCTCAGGCCTGTGAATACTTGCCTAGAAAAACTCGGCTAACCGCTTTGCATGTAATTGTGTTGGCGAGCCACCCTAGCCAGGGTTTATGTATCAACCTGTAGTGGTGAATGAACCTACTGTGGTTAAGTGTGCGTGTGAGTGCGCTAGTTCACAGCCTCCAAAGGCTGCTGAGGTCAGCAGATTCAAGCGCATAAAGGGCTTCGCTCTCTACACCAGGCAGCAGCTGTGGCGTACCCGGAATCCTCACGGTACTCAAGGTGGTAGTAACAATGAGAGGAAGGCCTGGCAACGACCCCACGACCTCACTTCCTGGGCAGAGAGGAAGCGGAGAGAAAAGTCTTCCCTCCTTTCCTGCACCCGGCTGGCTATGAATGGGATACGAGTTTGTAAAACTGCCAGGGGGCTTAGTGTTGTTAGCATAATGTGCTGATAATGTGGGTCAAATGGATTAAGTAGGCTATGTAGGCTACCAGTGAAATTACCTTTTTACACCAGTAACACTAATGTAGGCTGTTCATTGAAAAATGCTGGAAGAATTTATGCCATCTTTGTGCCAAGTCTTATTCGCTCTGGAATTGAATGTTTCAACAAGCTAATTTGTTTGAGAAATAGTTTTCTTGCCCTTTGTCAAAGCCTTGTATTTTCTTTGACAGCTCTGTCGTCGTGGTGATCTATTGTTATGGTGGCTGATTCTGTGAATCTGTGGTGGCCATATGCCAGAGAAGTCAGTCAATCAGCCCAGTGGGTTGAGGCAGATCAGATAAGGCAGTATTCCCATGAGTCAGCTAGTGGCACCAGGACACACACACACACACACATTCTGCAGTCTGCAGCCTCCCTGATCCTAATGGTCTTGTGTTTCCCATGTATGGTCTCTAAAAAGACACACAGCATGCATGTGCCATTTAAACGCTAACTGTCTGTTCTCCTGTGCTCTCTCTCTCTCTCTCTTTCTCTTTCTCTTTCTCTTTCTCTTTCAATTCAAGGTAGCTTTATTGGCATGACAAATATTTCTTTGCATTGCCAAAGCAGGACATCAAACAATACAATACAGAACATACGATAGATAAGACATTTATACATATAAACGTGTGTGTGTTTGTGCTGAAAATGGTAGGTATTTCATGTGTATTTCATGTCTAATCACTGTCCCTCGCTCTATGGCATTCAGTGACATAATTAGCAGTATGTCTGCTGTCTGTCCTTGCTGTCCAAGTAAGATAGGCAGATTAGGTTGGTAAATTTATCGAAGTAGGTATCTCTAAGTTCATATTTCTTCCACTGAAGAAGAAAGTGCACCTCCGTCTCAACCTCACCTGTCGTACAGTGACCACAGACTCTTTGCTCTCTTGGCAACCATGACTTTCTTAGTCTGCCTTTTTCTATGGCTAGGCTGTGGTCGCTGAGTCTGTATTTTGTCAGGATCTGTCTCTGCTTTAGATCTCTGACAGTAGAGAGATATTCTTCTAATTGGGGGCCAAGCA
Source organism: Alosa sapidissima (assembly GCF_018492685.1). Lineage (NCBI taxonomy): Eukaryota > Metazoa > Chordata > Actinopteri > Clupeiformes > Clupeidae > Alosa > Alosa sapidissima. The sequence goes on along the minus strand of NC_055958.1, from coordinate 32,284,066 downwards.
GCGAAGCTGCGAAGGCACCCATTGTGTTTCTACCTTTTCTTATTATTATTACGCTTCCGCAATGGGAGTCTATGGCAGCCCATAGAACCATCTGGTGAAAAGTTGTGAAATTTGGCACACTGATTAGGGACAGTCCCATGATTCATGTCACCAAGTTTCATGTCGGCAACTCAAACCCTCTAGCGCCACCAACAGGCCAAAGTTGGAAGTGTGTTCACTCACGTAACTTTTGACCCGTAGGTTCAAAAGTCAGGTATCGTTGGAATCCTTGGACCAAGCCGAGTTCAACGCACCCTATGACGTCATTTTCCGCCATGGTGGATTTTCCGCCATTTTGGATTTCATCAAAAACACTTAAAATGTATCGGGGGTCACATACTTTCTCTGATTCCCACCAAATTTTACACAGATCATCTAAAGACCAAGCCTCACAAAAGTTATCACTTTTCGTCTTCGGAAGTATTACCGTTCGCCCGTAACAGCCAATCAAAATTTGCGGCAAAGCCGCCAAACAGGAAGTAAGCTCCAGCAACCCATTCATCTGTCATAACCAAACTTAGTACATGTACTCAGGACCCAATCAGGGGGACGCTCAAGAGGGGGCGCTGTAATTAAGAAACATGCCTTTTGGCCTGTAGCTGCTGTTGTGCTTAGAATTAAAATGCACTAGTGGTTTCAGGTAATACTGTTAGAGGTCCTTAGGCCAACCCAGGCCAACTTGTGATGTCATCATAATTGATTCGGCCGCCATTTTGGATTTAATCAAAAACATCAAAGTTTTCACAGGTCACAAATTTCATCTGATCTTCACCAAAATTGGCACAGACCATCTTCAGACCATAAACTATCAATATATTGCTTTCTGGAACAATTGACAAAAGTAGTCTTCCGTAACAGCCAATCAAAATTGGTGGCGAAGCCGCCAAACAGGAAATAAGCTCATATCTCATCAACCCTACTATGTATCATAACCAAACTTACTACATAGATTCATGACCCCATTAGGAGGACGCACAAAACATTTGGTGACCTTTGACCTGTAGGGCCGCTGTAATTAGCAATATTGCATTTTGATCTATAGTTGCTGATGTGTTTTATCAATCTTTTATTTTTTGATGTGAAACTGATGACAACATGTTCCATCCAGTTCATTCTAATGCGTGCATGCAACGGCAGGGCGGGGTGGGACAGGGTGGGACGGGCAGGGGTGATTAGGTGGAGGGGGCTGGCTGGCGGAGGCGGAAGCAATACTCAGCCCTGTTTCAGCCCAACAAAGTCAGTTATGTTTTGATGTGACACTTGTTGAAAGTGTTGATTGCGGGTGTCTGAGTTCTATCTTGTCGCCGTGGCTACTCCGGCCTATTCTGCTTGGCCCCCTCATTGCTGCTTGCAGCTATATTTCATATTTCGATTTTATGGACATGGTCGATAACATTCTAGTTTGTTTTGTTTTTTTGTTCCAAATATTTTTCTTTAGATTTCTGGATAATCTGGTTGAGATTTAGTCTAAAAGCAGAGCTTGGCTGAGAGAATGTATTAGTATTTGTTAGAGGGGGATTACTTAGTCTCAGTACAAGCTGACTCGGAGGATTCTTGTCGGGGTTCAGATCTTGAGTTTTTGCTGTGATGAAATGCAGTTGTCTCTGGGACTTGTTTGGAGATGCATCCAGAATTTAAGTGCTATCTTTTGTATGTTGATGGCCAATGGGAATCTGCCTAATTCTGCCCTACATGCATTGGTTGGTGTTTTCTTTTGGATTTTTAAAATTAATCGACAGAATTCTGCATGTAGGGATTCTACAGGATGCTTGTCCCATCTAGTGTAGCTGTGCACACTGAGTGGACCCCATACCTCACTTCCATATAGCGCAATAGGCTGGATAACACAGTCAAATATTTTGCACCAAACTTTAATTGGTATGTTTATGTTCCAGAAGTTTCTTTTTATTGCATATAGCGCTCTGTGAGCCTTTTCTTTTAGAGCATTCACTGCCATGCTAAAGCTCCCCGATGCAGTTATGATCAAGCCGAGGTAAGTGTACTGCATCGTGTGATCTAGAGCGGTGCTGCCTAGATTGAAAGGGTATCTGTGTTCCTGACATCTGGGCTTCTTTTGGAATATCATAATGTTTGTCTTTTTTAGATTTACTGTCAGGGCCCAGTGCTGACAGTATTTCTCTAGCAGGTCCAGGTGCTGCTGTAGTTCCTGTACAGTGGGAGACTGTTCCAACTGCACCGCTAACTCATTGATGTAAATATTGAACAGTGTTAGACTGAGGCTACAGCCCTGCCTCACCCCTCTTTTTTTAAGTGAAGTATTCTGTAATTTTGTCGCCAATTTTCACAGCATTTCTGTTTTCAGAGTACATTTTCTTAACTAATTGGTACCCCCTACACCACTTTGTAAAAGTTTATAAAATAGTCCTTCATGCCAGATTGAATCAAATGCTTTTTTGAAATCAACAAAACAAGCAAATATTTTTCCTTTTTGTGTTTGGTTTACATGTTTAGTTATTAGGGTGTGTAGGGTGTAAATGTGGTCCGTAGTGCGGTAATTTGGAAGAAATCCAATTTGACTTTTGCTGAGGACATCATGCTCCTTAAGGAAGGCTACTATTCTTTTGTTGATGATGCTGCTAAACACCTTCCCCAGACTACTGTTCACACAGATGCCTCTGAAATTATTGGGGTCCAATTTATCTCCACTGAAGTTAGATAGATAGATACTTTATTGATCCCCAGGGGAAATTCAAAGTAAGTTAAGGTGAGGTTGAACAATTTGAGTATAGCCCTTTGAGTATGCCTCTCTCTCTCTCTCTCTCTCTCTCTCTCTCTCTCTCTCTCCCGCGCACTTAGTTTGTTCCGACACCAAATAGCTTCTCCCCAGAGGTGCTTAATCGGCAGTGGAAGGCCACCGTGGCCACGAGCACGCCAGGACACTCGGCACTGCCAAAGCCCACTGTCTCAACCACGGGGTGTTCAAGCTCAAGCATGTGCACAGCATGGAACATTACCACTGCCACGGACACGGTTTCAACACAGTGGGAGAAAAGGGATGGATCTGAGGGGCCCAGAGCTGCTTAAACAGCAGGGGCGTGCGGATGGGGAGGGAGTGATGTGGAGTCCTACAGACTCCAGCTTCCTCTCCTTTTCCAATGTGTGTGTGTAGCGTGTGTGGTGGGGTGGTGACATGATCGGGGCCATGTGTGAAGTGACACTCTTTGTGTGAGTGAATTCTACTGAGCTGGTTGGTAGTTAATTGGAAAAGTGGCGATGTGTGTGTGTGTGGGGGGGGGGGTCTTGTGTGTGTGTGTGTGTGTGTGTTGTGCAAATGAGTTCGACTGAGCTGGTCATTGCATGTGTGTTTGCATGTTGTGAATAAGGTGGGAGTGTCAAAGAAAGTAGACAAAGATGTGTGTCACTAGGCTAATTAGAGTAGCGAGAGAAAAGGGGAGAAGAGAGGAGAGGGGTGGAGGAGGAGGAGAGAGGAGAGGAGAAGAGAGGAGAGAGGGATGGAAGAGTAGAAGAGAGGAGAGGAGAAGAGAGGAGAGAGGGATGGAAGAGGAGAAGAGAGGAGAGGAGAAGAGAGGAGAGAGGGATGGAAGAGGAGAAGAGAGGAGAGAGGGATGGAAGAGGAGAAGAGAGGAGAGGGATAGAAGAGGAGAAGAGAGGAGAGAGGGATGGAAGAGGAGAGGAAGGGAGGCTGAAAGATGGGATGAGGCAGAGGGAAAGAGAAAGGACGAGTGGGTCGATTCTTGTAGTGTATCCAACGTAGTGAAGTGATCATGTGATCAATTTGGTATTCTGATACTGATCTTAAGGTGCCTTTTAAACACTGGGAGCAACCAATACAAATACTGTGTGTGTGTGTGTGTGTGTGAGATATTAGGTGTGCAGGCATCGATCTTCATGTACTGTACCTAGTGATGGTCCTACTGGATAGAGAGTATGTGTGCAGTATTTCCCACAGAATTGAATTCTATTTGTGGTGGTAGGTTTGCAAAATTAACCTGAATGCAACAGTTTTTAACAAATTAGTGCAGTGTGGTTATGATTCTAACCAGATTTAAGCACAATTTAGTACAACCAGGAAAATCATTGTGTGGTGGTCAAAGTTGATATTGTGGTGGGCCGCCACAAATAAGTCAATGTATGGGAAACACTGGTGTGTATGTGTGTGTGTGGGGGTGTATGGTATGCAGACTAATTTAAACAAAGCTACAGTGAGCAGTCAGGAATGTGTCACCCTCTTGACCACCGGACAGCGGTGTTCTCTCTGTGTCACTTCACAGCTGAGTGGAGCGGTGACGGCCTTACTGTTATTTGATTTTTGACGACTGCCAGGCTCTGTCTAGAGAACATACGTAACTAACTACAGGCCTTCCAGAACAATCACTGGTGTGTGTGTGTTATTGATGATCATTAATAGTGGTTCAGAGAATAAAAAGTCCTCAACTGAATCTCCCTTGGCTATCAGCAAACACACTCTTTGTTGTCCTCAAAACTGCTAAGCATATTCATTTGTATGAATAAAACCATTTTTTGACTTACTAGACTTATTAGTCTGTAATATTAACACGGCAATGCAATCAGCCTCTTATTCTGTGAGTTTAGTGTTAGATGTAATGTGTGACAATCGTTGTTGATCTCCTAGTGGTCTGGAGTGTACACTGACGTGTGTGATGTTCCCCAACTCTCACCCAGTTCCCAGGCTCCTTTGCTCTCATGTGTCTCTCTCTCTCTCTCTCTCTCTCTCTCTGGGCACCCGTGACGATTAGCGATCAATAACATCCGCTGGGCCCTCCACTCACTTTGCATCTAATTGATTAGTGTTGATGTTGATGTTCTGCTTCTCTCTCTCTCTCTCTCTCTCTCTCTCTCTCTCTCTCTCTCTCTCTGACTGGATCTATCTAAATCTCTGGTGCTGGAGAGGACCTGGCGAGAGCTCTCCCCTCCTTTTGAAGTCCGGTCTGGTGAACGGGACTTGATTTATTCAAGTCAATTCCCTTTCAGCAGCCAACAGGATGGGTGTCTGTGCCTCTGTGTGGTCAGGATGGGTGTCTGTGCCTCTGATGGGTGTCTGTGCCTCTGTGTGGTCAGGATTAACGCTGCTTCTGATGGACACTCTCTTGTGTAGTCCAGCTGGGTCACTTTAGCTATTTACTTTTTCTCTTTGTTTGTTTGTTGTTGTATTTAACTTTCCACTATGTAAAGGGACCTTGGGTTTAAGAAAGGCTTATTATGTAACTTATTTTATTATTATTGTTATTATTATTATTATTATTATTATTATTATTATTACGGCAAGGGAAGAAGAGCATTAGGGAGCAGGCCTCAAAGACAGAGGGCATCATCATTATATTCACCGTATATTTTTACTCCTACACATAATATATGGTCTATCTATTCCAAGTCCCATTTAGCTATAATAATCATGTAGAGGTCATATTTAGAGAAGCAGTTACAATGCTATGTGTCCCAGTGGTGTCTGCTTCTGTAAGAGGTACAGTACACTGTGAGATACAGTGCAGTGTAATTCTAATGTCAGATATACACAGGAGAGGTGTTAGAAGGGTTGGGGATTTCCCGCAGTAAATTAATTAAGTGTTAAGTGTGCAGTACTGACGACAACTTGTCGACAACAAGTAATCCGGAACCAATTGTAATGTTGGGGAAAGTGCTTTCTCTATTGTTTTGAGGAAATGACGTAAGGCAGGGCTTTGTTTAGTGTGCACTGTTTATAGTTTATAGTCAGGGGGTGCTGGTAGTGTTATGGTTAAGGAGCTGGGCTAGCATGCAAGAGCCTGAAAGTTCCCAGCTTCCACCGTTGTGCCCTTGAAGCAAGGCACAAAATGACCTATAAGACCCTTTTAAGAGAGTTCCATTATCAGCATCATAGTTGGCCCCACAAGGCTTCCGTTTTAACATTCCATATGTTATCTTAATGCAGAGGAAGTAGATTGGGAACCAAATAGAACGTTCAAGCATTGTTTTTGTTTTTATTGTTGAAAGGGTCTATAATCGCTTTGGATAACAGCGTCTGCTAAATGAGTGCAAATGTAAATCATTAGCGTGCGTGTGCAACCCCAGTGTTTACATGCCTGGTGGTGTTGCAGCAGCAGGCTGTGTTTTAATGTAATTCTTGAATTTCCCCTAGGGATCAATAAAGTATATCTATCCATCTATGTGTTTGGGCCTCATTCAGTTGTATTTAGTTTTTCTCTACTCCCGCGCCCCACATCTCACAATGAGCATTGTTTTGGCGTGCTGTGTAAAACTGAAAGCACACATCCACCTCAAGCACCAGTGTTGACTTAAGAGGGAAGTTTGCTCTTGGTGTCACCCTTCCTGTGTCATGACTGCACAGGACTAACGGAATATTACACACTATAGAGTGTATGACTGTTTGTGTCTTTGAGTGCTTTGCATTGAATTACCACTGGACATGGTAACCTGGCAGACCATGGCAGACTTTTTGAGAAAACCTTTTTTTATTTTTCATAAACTGCTGCTTCATAAAACCACACATGGATACGTTCGGAGACTCACAAAAGCCCAACGTCGAATGTTAAGTCATTACACTGCTACCCCAGGCATGGTGGTGACATCTGAAGACATTTGGTTCGAAGTTGACCTCTGTGTTGACCTCTGTGGACTAACCTTTTGCCCCTCTCTCTCTCCCTCTCGTTGACCTGGTCAGGTGGTGACAGTCACAGGAGGAGTTTGGTGGGGGTTTTCTGAGGGTGAACGCGGAGTCTCTCGAGATGGCAGCCAGTAAAAGCAAGAACCAGAGTTCCCTGGCCCTGCACAAGGTCATCATGGTGGGAAGTGGCGGCGTGGGCAAGTCTGCCCTCACCCTCCAGTTCATGTACGACGAGGTGAGCTCCGCCTGAACATCCTCCGTTCACGTTCCGTTCACGTTCCGTACACGTTCCGTACACGTTCACAGGGACATTCCCATTAACACTGACATTTTTGTGTGGGCTTTTTCCCTATTCAAAGGTGTAACTAAACTTCACTAAAGCCGGGGTGGGCATGTGACCACCTAGCTTCACCGTGTAGGCGTATTCTGTGCGTACACTATTATTAGACACTCAGGCAGATATCACACGGCTAAACCATTGTATAGGCTTTTAATATCAAGCCTGATGACTATATGATATGGAAAAACAAGTATATCAGGATTAGGTTTTGCAGTACATAATATAAATAATGGAGAGGCATTTACAGTGTCATCCATCTAAATATGAAGCATAGCGTTATGAATACATGATGCAGTAGAACCATACATAATGTAGAGGGAGAAATGATGCCCTCTCTTTCACTATCTCTGTTTCTTTTTTCATTCTCTCTCTCTCTCTCTCTCTCTCTCTCTCTCTCTCTCTCTCTCTCTCTCTCTCTCTCTCGCTTCTCACTGAGCTCCTCTAACCCTTAAATATGCCTATTCTGGTTGAACGGAGCAAGAGCACAGCGGTCCAAGAGCACTCCAAAACAAACAAACTAACACACAACAAAACATGCATTATGCATATGCTATTTTCTAATGAATTATGTAGAGGTTTAGGACATTGGAAATTCATTGTGGAAAAAATATTTGTAGTCCAGTCAAGCAGTGAAAAGTGTAAACACCCTGCTCTCAATGGGCAGTGTAACTTTTCCAAATGGACTGAGTTGATTCTCTTGGCAGTTTTAATGCATATTTGTAGTATATTGAGAAACTGAACTGTGGCTATGTGCCTTGGATACCATTACTGACCCATCTCTCTCTCTTGCGCTCTCTCTCTCTCTTTCTCTTTCTCAACCTCTTTCTCTCATTTTCTCTCTTTCTTTCTTTCTCTCTCAAATTCAATCAGTCACTAATGCTTGCTAACAAAGTGAATGCTGGGTCTGCTTCCATCCAGTTAAATGGTCTCATAAAGGCTTATGTTACCCTACGGCCACTGCGCTCCTTCAAGAAAAGCCAATGGTGGAACAACCTGCCAAGTGCCACCAGAGCAGGGGCGTCCCTCTCTATCTTCAAGAAATTCTTAAAGACTAATTCTTCTAACAAACACTTCTAACAACCTGACACACCTAACATGTACTTTCCATGCATTCCCTTTCTCCCTCCTCTCCTCTTCACTCCTCTCCTCTTCCCTCTCTTTCCTCCTCTCCTCTCCTCTTCCCTCTCTTCCCTCCTCTACCTCCTTCCTCTCCTCTTCCCTCCTCTACCTCCTTCTTCTACCACTCTCCTCCATACTTTGACTAGTTAGTATAATGTCTGCATCCTCCAGTACTAGTATTGACTAATGCGGTAGTAATTCATATTAGCTAAGATCTTTGCACTAGTACTAGGATTGACTAATGCAGTAGTAGTTCCTATTAGCTAAGATCTCTGCACTAGTACTAGTATTGACTAATGCGATAGTAATTCCTAACTAAAATCTCTGCACTAGCACTAGTGTTGACTAATGTGGTAGTAATTCCTAAATAAGATCTAATAAGAAATAATGTGAATAAGTGAATATGTCTCTCTTTCTGTGTGTGTAGTTTGTAGAGGACTATGAGCCCACTAAGGCAGACAGCTACAGGAAGAAGGTGGTGCTGGACGGGGAGGAGGTCCAGATCGACATCCTGGACACGGCGGGCCAGGAGGACTACGCCGCCATCAGGGACAACTACTTCCGCAGCGGAGAGGGGTTCCTGCTAGTCTTCTCCATCACCGAGCACGAGTCCTTCACTGCTACCGCAGAGTTCAGGTCAGTGGAGCGGGGCGCGCGCACACACACACACACACACACACACACACACACACACTCACACTCAGTAGACATAGGTATTCTCTCTTGTTTTGCGCAGCATGGTGTGGCATAAAATGAGACTTGGGCAGTAAATGCACATCACAGCTCCCACTATCCCACATGCATGCTCTCACAGAGATAAGGCTCAGTGTGCATTCAGCCCTGAGAAAAGCAGCACCACATGTGATGCACATGAACACTACTGTGGACACAGACACACACACACACACAATTCCAGTTACTGTAGGTTCACTTGTAGTAAGTGGTAAACAACAACAATAAAACAAGTGCCCTTTGGCTTTGTCTGGCTCTTAGTGCTCTGAGGGGGTTTACCTCTAACTTCGAGGTTTGTCTATAAACCACTGCTGAAGGCTCTGCACTGCTGTGTAGGTGACATTTTTGGGAAAGCCAAACAGACCCAGGGGAAATCTAGACAGGGGGAGTGGAAGCTGGAATTCCATGCGTTCCAAACTGGAATAATATTGACCAGATAATGTGACCCGCTGTGAAATCTCCAGCTGGGCATGTTTGTTGTGGTAGGGGTATTAATTGTTTTGATAATGGGTATAGATTGTTTTGAGTGTGTGTCTGTGTGAGTGTGCATCTGTGTGTGTGTGTGTGTGTTTTGGAGGTATCTTCAATCTGTATGCATTTCAATGTGTATTTTTGTTTCCTTGCATGGGTGTGGTCTTTTGTCTTTGTTCTGTGTGTGTGTGTGTGTCTGTGTGTGTGTACCCATGTTCTTGCATTCAACCATGCATTTCTGTATGTAGACTAGACATGCTTATATGATCACTGTGTGGATATTGTATGTAGACTAGACATGCTTATATGATCACTGTGTGGATATTGTATGTAGACTAGACATGCTTATATGATCGCTGTGTGGATATTGTATGTAGACTAGACATGCTTATATGATCACTGTGTGGATATTGTCTGTGTGTGTTTGTCTACTTACTTGCCTTTTAAAATGTTGTATAAGTACTCATGTGTGTGTTTTGTATACTTAAATTCTTACACATTGGTGTTTATTGCTTGTATTGATTATGTTTGTGTGTTTGTGTGTGTGTGTGTGTGTGTGTGTGTGTGCGTGCGTTCATGTCTGTGCATGCGTTCGTGTATGTGTGCGTGTGTGTGTGTGTGTGTGTGTGTGTGTCCTACAGGGAGCAGATCCTGCGGGTGAAGGCGGAGGAGGATAAGATCCCTCTGCTGCTGGTGGGCAACAAGTCGGACCTGGAGGACCGGCGGCAGGTGATGGTGGACGAGGCGCGGGGGAAGGCAGAGGAGTGGAACGTCCAGTACGTGGAGACTTCCGCCAAGACGCGCGCCAACGTCGACAAGGTACAGCCCCCGCTTGCTTAAGACATTCTATGTGTAGTATTAAAGACCAGGTGGGAGAAGAACACACTTGTCCTTGCCGCTGCTCACGTTGATAGTTTAGACCAGGGGTTTTCAACTGATTGTGAACCAGGGCCCACCATGGTGACTAGTTATGTAACACCAGGACCACCATTGAATAAAAATACTGATTCCCACATTGCAACTACATGACTGAATCCATGGTCAGGGACCACCAGCAATGTCCTCACGGACCACAAGTGGGCCACGGACCACAGGTTGAAAACTGGCTGAAAACCGGTTTCCTCAGGGTCTTAAGAACTCTCAATTTTAGGCCTAAAAAGTCTTAAATACGTCCAGAGATTGCATAGTAGGTCTTAAATATCAATACTCATTTACCACTTCTTATATCGCCTATTTTGACGTTTTTGAAAAAGGCGTTTTGAAAACAGCATTCTTTTGTTTTGTTGAAAACTGCAGAAACCCTGCACTTTTCTTTTCTCTGTCCTTGTGACGCGGAACATGGCTGGAAGCCCCGCGTGGCAAATGCCTTGTCCAGTTAGGGCCATGATTGCCATGGCATTAGATTGACACTCTGTGGCAGAGGGCTGTACACACAGCACACACAGCCTCACTCAGGAAGAGGAAGACTTCCTTCTACTCTCTCGAGGGGGCGGTGAGGTCGTGCACAGACGGAACTCTTCATTTGCATTGAAATGTAGTCACTGGGGGATATTTCACAAAGCAGGGAGGCCATGTTCTCAAGGCCCCTGGGGACAAGCTTTAAGCTTGTCTGTTCACATAAGGCCAAAGGTTTTGTGTTCTGGTTCATTTAGTTAGTGTTCTTTCTGGATACACTTCTGCAATCACAGATATGGTCTGAAGCCAGTTGGCTTTCTTCTCTAGACCGTTTGAGTCTTACTTTCGGCTGTTGTTTTAGAGTCTCTGGTGGAATGTTATCTGAATCATGTCACATAGTTGCGTGTGTCACCGGCGTCCACCCAGCATAGATGCTAATGAAATATTCAAGCATTTAGAAAGTCCACACATCTGTTTTTAACTGTTCTTGTTGTTTTCGTCTCTCTCTCTCTCTCTCTCCCCTCCAAGGTGTTTTTCGACCTCATGAGGGAGGTGAGATCCAAAAAGATGTCGGAAAACAAGGACAAAAACGGCAAGGGAAAGAACAAAAAGAAGAAGAGCTTCAAGGAGAGGTGCTGTTTACTCTAAACGCCTCCCCATGGACCTTACGAGCCCCCCCCAGCAACCCCCTCCAATTCAAACACCACTGAGGAATAAGCTCAACCACAGAGCCTGTTTCATCTGTAAATGACAACAAAAAAAGAAAAATTAGATTTTTTTTTATATATAATGCTTAAGGTAGGTCTCAATGTCTGGTCTCAGCTTTTTTGTTTTTCATTTTAAAAAAAAAAATCCAAATCCAGTTTCTTACTTTTTAAAAATAAGGACAGTGACCACTGTATGTTGACTTTGTGAAAGAAACTGTGGCACTTTAGGGCCTTCGCTGTAACATGGAGGTGACCAACACTAACAGACCCCCCCCTGTAAATGACCCTGCTCGACAAAAAAAAAAAAAGATATTGGTGAAATGTTCCCTCTTCTTTATGGTCTTACCAAATCCATTACACATGCCATATATTAGTTAACTTATGCAAAAGAAAATGTCTTCTGGGTCTTGTCATCAACACTAAAATTCTCGATCGCTTTGCCTGGCTAACAGCAAATCAGCAGGTCGGCCTTTTATTTCCCTTCCTCTGGCTCTAATCTGCTAATGCTAACGCAGAAACGCTAAAGGTCAGTGTCATCGCTTTTATGACCTCACTTCCTCAGTCACGATGCACAGGATGTTGAGTATATTCAAATGCTCGTCCAGCCCAGGAGCCCTCTTGCCCACATAGATGCTGGACGATGCTCGCTCTCTTTCTCTCTCTCTCTGTCTGTCCGTCTCTTAGATGGGAAACATCAGACGAGAAACGCCTTTCTGTACCAAACAGCCTTTGTTTTTGTTTATTTGTCTTTCTTACAGTTGGAGAAATATGTAATCAACCCAGGGTCAGTTTTAGCTTAGCAGCTGACTCTGGTCCAAGTCCTGTCCTGATCTGCCGCTGATCCAACTCTGGTTCTGGTGCAGTTCTTACCCTGAGCCCGATCTGGTATTGAAGCTGCCCTAATCAGGCGGGAATCTAGCCATGATCCTGCTGTGAATTAGATCAGGTGGTCTGATGAATGACCTCCAGATCATGCCCCTTTCCCATTCAGAGTTAGCTGCTTACTGAGAGAGTTTCCAGGAAGCTTAGTTTTTGGCAGAGGCAGGGCAGCTAAGGTGCCGTGCCCCCCCCACCCACCCCCCTCTATTATTAAAGGATGACCGTAACACAGAGGCCTTTCATGGACGCTGAGTTCACTTCTATTCTAAGGTGCTTCAGTTGTGAATGCTGATTTCTGAGAACTTTTGGCCGCACTGGTCACGTTGCTCCCCCTGGTGGCCAAAACAAGATAACAACCTACAGCTGGGAATCGTGGGTTGGAAAGAATTGCTCAAACTGAGTTTTGTAGGAACTTTTTTTCTCCCTTTAAATTTGCCTGAATCATATGCCTCACTTTTTAAAAAGCGCTATTGCCCATCAGACTCTTCACTCCCTTTTGTTGAACTGTGAAATCAAATAGCCTTGCTGATGACCGTCTGTTGCAAGATATTTTTGTAGGAAGCGTGCTATGTTGCCAACATCGTGATGTGATGAAGGTGGCATCCACTCCCAAGATGAGTGCCATTAAGAACAGCAGGTTCTTTTTAGGGAGAACTTTTTTGGGAGTGCATGCCATCAAAAACTGCAAATTCAACTGCAACTGCAGTTGCAAAAATTTTCTGAATGTGTCTGTACAAATGGTTGGACTGTGGTTTCGTCAATCTAACGGATGTGTTGTCTGGCTTTTGTTTGGGAGCCATGTTGAGGTGGTCAGGTTTAGTGTGCCCTGCCTTGTGGAGTTGCAACACTTGTCATTGTACTTGTTTTTATAACTGATTGAGTCTGTTTGCTTGACGTGAGCTTGATGACAATTTATGTTCTTTTTTCTCTCTCGGTCCCTTTTTCTCCCCCTAACTGGCTATTAAAAGGAAAAAGATGTCAAAAACATGTTGCCAAATAAACACTTTTCTTTCTTTGTACTGTTGTTGTGGCATTTTTTTTGTTTACATCGCATGTACACTCTGAGGATTCAAGACAGACACTTTGACGCTACTGCACTTTTGCAAGCCTTTTGTTTTCAGATTAAACCTAACTGTGTGTACGTCTGATGCTGTATATCTCTGACTTGACTCCTGACAGCAGCGTTAAAAAGAGGATTTTGGACAGTCAGCAGCAGCACATAGTTGTGGACAGTTCAGCAGCCTTGAGGAAGAGAAATGCCTTTTAGAAGAGGAGGAGAGGAGTTTTTGTGCCATCACCAAACCAGCATCAAGTACGGTTTAATAGCAAACATCTGTCAAATACACCAACTGTACACCAACAAAAACTATTTCCTTTCTTCAGTTTGATTCTGGGTTTAAAAAATAGGAATCGTAATCTCCCCCTTTGGTAAACAAACAAATCACAGTGACATAGAACTACATATACATGATTAGAGTCTCGTGACGCTGGCTATTGCGTGTAGGTCAAAGTCCGCCGCCCGGCGGCGTCCTCCTTTTTGGTAAAATTGATTTTTATTTCTCTGGCTGTTGCAATTGATATCAGTGATATGAATGCCCTCAGTAAAAAAGCACAACAAACAGAAAGCAAACAGTTAGTCACGCACTTGGCTTCATAAGAGATCGCGCGTGCTGGCACTCGCGAACGCGACGACAGCCGGGCGGCGCAGAGCGATGTATACGGGAGACCGCGTGACCACAGCCGCAACGGCAGGCGAAGCACGCTGCAATGAATGCCCTCGGTAAACATCACACCAAACAGAAAGCAAACAGTTACAGTCACGCACTTGGCTTCATAAGAGATCGCGCACGCACTCACTCAGCAGCGCTGCTTAACGTAGTGCTCGGTGTTATATACATTATTAGAGTCTCGTGACGCTGGCTATTGCGTGTAGGTCAAAGGTCCTCCTTTTCGTAAAATTGATTTTTATTTATCTGGCTGTTGCAATTGATATTAGTGATTTAATATGAATTTCCTCAGTAAACAGCACACCAAACAAAAAGCAAACAGTTACAAACAGTCACGCACTTGGCTTCATAAGATGTCGCGTGGCAGCGTGCACTCGAACGCGCTGACAGGTGGCGTGCCGTAAAAGAACGGCCGTAACACAAGCCGGTGCATCAGGGCGGATTCGAACCGGCGATGCAATTCTTAATGTGCTACAGCACAGCACCGCCTTCTCAACAGTGCCACGGAGGCGCTGCTTAACGTAGCGCTCTGTCTTATATACATGATTAGAGTCTCGTGACATTGGCTATTGCATGTAGGTCAAAGTCCGCCGCTCGGCGGCGTCCTCCTTTTTCGTAAAATTGATTTTTATTCCTTTGGCTGTTGCAATTGATATCAATGATTAATATGAATGCCCTCAGTAAACAGCACACCAAACAGAAAGCAGTTACAATCAAGCACTTGGCTTCATAAGAGATTGCGCGTGCCCGCCGACACGCACGCACGCACGCACGGACTCGCGATTGCGCTGACCACTGGACAGCGTAGAGTAAAATTAACGGGTGACAGCTGCGGCCACTGCATCATGCCGGATTCAAACCGGCGATACTACTAGCATAATTCCTAATGTGCTTCGCACTATGCGCCAAATGTAACATGCCTTATTTCATGGACAGAATGACTTGTGTGACGAAATACATATATTCATTACGAAACCATGTTACATTGTAACGCCTTTTGTCCACGGAATGCACAAATTGGTTTGCATTGTGTCCATGAAACACTGAAGAGAGCACATCATTTCGTGGACGAAATTGACTGGTGGCCTTTTCCTTTCGTGGACATAATGCTGAATGCACTATTCACTAGTAGACGAAATAAACTCTTTTTTTGGTCAAAAGTAATTCTGTCTATGTAAATACGGAATGCACCTAACGCATCATTCTGTGTATCCCATTTCAATTTCGTCCACAAAAGTATTGTGTTGTGTTACAGAAGGCATTCCGTCATGCAATAGTAACTTTATAACTTATGAAATGCATTCAGTGACATATGCTTTCATTCTGTGGATGAAATGCATAATAGAATCACATACAATACATTTCGTGAGTCAGCAGTTTACGAAATTAATAATGTGTCACGATCATTTCATTACGTGGACGAAATGCATAACCGGAATTCCAAAAATAATTCAGTGGAAATGCATGGATTCCAGTTGCTGATACTGGAAGAAACTGGAATCCATGCATTTCCACTGAATTATTTTTGGAATCTGATCCCTTATCATACCTGTTCATTCTTACTCGTTGCTCGACTTATCGTGACTAAATTCAAGATGGCTGCAAACGTTAAACTTCGTGAAGATACTGTCTGTATAAATCGTCTTGTAAGTAAACTACCAGTGCTTTTTCAAAGTTCTCAATGTCTCGTTTTAAATGTCAGGGCCCTAGGAAGTCTACCAATGAAGTGTGGAGATACATTGAGCCTCGTAAATGGGTGTAAAACAGTGATTTATTTGCATGGCTAGCCCGATGCCGAAGCACCACTACTGAAAAAGTTGTTGGTAGCATCGGCTAACTAGCGCCAGATTTTGGAGTGCAGGGGACAAGTCGAGATGGGCTATGAGACATACGTTCACACTCGGTATCATGTTTCAATACACTTTAGGTCAATATCACACCGGAATTCTCCTTTAAGTCCCATTGTACTGAATTTTGGATGCAGTTCCACCAGAGTTCCACTGGGGGCGATCGCCATGAGTGCAGAATGAATGGGAGTCAATGGAGCTAGACTGCTAAATTTGTCTCTTTCACCTGATTTTCGTTGACAAATCTCAGATTTGATTGTAGCTTGTATAACTTCAACATGGATTATAGGTCAAAAGTTGAATGAACGAGTACTTATGTCCTTTTGATTTCTTACAGGTTGGGTCGTTGTTGCCCATAACACGCTAGCATTGTGCTAATGAATGACGTCATTGACACGTTTGAAAGCCTTTTTAGAACAATTAAGTGACTTTAAAAAATATAATACTCAACCAAGTGTATTTTCTTTGCCTCCCCTTTCGAATACAATATTCTAATTACTTAATTATATCCCGAGAAAAGTGGATTTTGAGGGGTACAGCTCCATAGACCTCCATGCATTCTGCACTCGTGGACGAGCGCCCTCATGTGGAACCACAGAAGGAACTGCAACCAGTTCAGAAACCGGAAGTTTTCCGAGAGTGGCAGTTCTCCCCTTATTATATATATATATATATAGATAGATAGATAGATAGATAGATAGATAGATAGATAGATAGATACTTTATTGATCCCCAGAGGAAATTCAAGGTCTCAGCAGCATACAGACAACACAAACACATTCTTTAACAGCAGAAAGAGTAATTAAAGTATATAATATAAAAACACAACTAAGCAATAAGGAAAGTAGAAGATAAAGAATATGCTAAATATACTAAAATACAAATTTACTAACACTTATAAAAATATACTAAAATACAAATTACAAAATACAAATTATACTAACACTTTATCTAAATCAATTCTAAAAACAGTATCCACATAGTGGTGGTTAATCAATCAGAGGCGCTTGCAATGACTGAGGCAGGGACTGAGCCTGTGATTCTCTGTGCATGGTAAGGTGCTCTAAGGTGCTCTGTGTGAATGAGTGTCATGGTGGTAGTGCAATGGTGATAGTGGTCATGGTGATAGTGCAAATGAGTACGTCCAACAGTGCAACAATGCAGAAATAAAGTAAAGTCTATATATCTATATATTTAACTATTTAAGAAAATGTATAAGTGTGGCCACAGTTCGGCTGTGGCATGGAGGGGGGGGGGGGGGGTATGCAAATGTGCTAATATAGCACGCAAACAGTGAGGCATAAAGACAGTGGTAAAAGTGGCTAGTGGACAGACAGTACCAAACATGGAGGGGGTTAAGAGGCAGACAGACTATGCAGAGAAGTCTATCTCTCCTTTTCCCTTAAGTGAGGCATTGAACAGTTAAATGGCCCTGGGGACAAATTACTTTCTCAGTCTGTCAGTTGTGCAAGGCAGTGAGCGAAGTCTCCAGCTGATCAGGCTCTTCTGCTTAACAATAATGCTGTGGAGTGGGTGACACTCATTGTCCAAGATGCTGATCAGTTTGTTCAGGGTCCTTTTGTCAGATAGTGAAGTGATGCACTCCAGTTCAGCTCCCACTACAGAGCCAGCTTTCCTTACCAGCCTGTCAATTCGCCCCGCATCCTTCTTCCTTGTGCTTCCTCCCCAACATACTACTGCATAGAAGAGGACGCTGGCAACAACAGACTGATAGAACATCCTGAGGAGCTTACTGCACACATTGAAGGACCGCAGCCTCCTCAGGAAGTACAGCCTGCTCTGTCCTTTCTTGTAGAGTGCATCAGTGTTGGCTGACCAGTCCAGTTTATTGTCCAGGTGGAGACCCAGATACTTGTAGGTGCTAACCACCTCCACATTGACCCCATCAATGTGGACTGGTAGCAGAGTGGGCTTAGACCTGCGGAAACTTGAATTTCCCCTGGGGATCAATAAAGTATCTATCTATCTCTATCTATCTAAATCCACCACCATCTCCTTGGTCTTTGAAGTGTTAAGTTGAAGATGATTTAGATTGCACCATTGCACAAAGTCCTCCACCAGGCTCCTGTACTCCTCCTCCTGCCTGTTCCTGATACACCCCACAATTGCAGTATCATCAGACAACTTCTGCATGTGGCATGACTCGGTGTTGTAGCAGAAGTCAGATGTGTACAGGGTGAACAGGACTGGAGAGAGCACAGTTCCCTGTGGTGCTCCGGTGCTGCAGATCACAGTGTCAGAGAGACAGTTCTTCAGTCTGACGAACTGTGGTTGTCTCCCAATCTGAGGGGCTGGATGGTGTTAAAAGCACTTGAGAAATCAAAGAACATGATTCTCACAGCACTTTTCCCCTTGTCTAGGTGGGAATGTGTCCTGTGTAGAAGGTAAGTGATGGCATCGTCCACGCCCACTTTCTCCTGGTATGCAAACTGTAACGGGTCTAGTGCATGGCGTACCTGGGGTCTGAGCATGCCTAAGATATATTATATATTATAAGATATATTATAGACATTCTCTGGTGAAAGTAACAGGACTGAGATGAAATTAAGGACAATGATAAATTACTATATCTATTTATTATTTATTTATTTATTATTATATCTATTTATGTCAAAACCATTGCTTAACAATGAGATTACTCTTGAGACAATATAAAACTGTGAAAATTGTATCATTTTACTAACATTTTACAACTTCATCATATATTTATGTGACTTTAATTAAGTAAAATTATATTTTATTGGCTTTACTTGGTCTTATATTGATGCATATGATCTATTCTATAGTAACATTAAGTTTTTTAAATTACACATGTATTTGTTGTTAGAGCAACTTTAGAACTGATTATGTGTTTATTATGGATGCAAAAGGCACTGATTCGGTGGAATGACCCAGAGAGATTTACTTCCTAAATCAATGTTATGGATAATTGACAAACACTAATTAATTAGTTAGTTACATTAAATTAGCCCAAGGTAGCCTAATCACAACTGTGCATTAAGCTCATAGGCTTTGTCAGGACTAACAATGGAAAGCTGACTGTGGTGATAGTGTCTTCAGGAACCCTAAAGACAACAACTGGAAATGGAATAGCCAACTACCCAAGATCGTTATGAACTGCCTGAACACTGCAGCCTTAGCAGCCATCCAATGTAAATATATTTTTAAATGAATGACCAACAATGTGTGACGGGTGGGAAAGGGATAATCCGTTGATGCACCTGGTTTCATTGCAATCAGTTTTAGGGAGTCACATGACCTTTCATCTCAGGTGACCTGGTCTAATGCAGGTAGAATAGTAGGCCTAGGCTACCTCGCAGTCACTCTTCCTTTTGAAACCAGATGGTGCGTCTAATGCAGTGGTAAGGAAAGCGTTTTTGGCTTAACTGTTTGAGGCAGACGTCAACCAACACAGGCCATAAGCTTACAAACTGTGTGATGTGTTTAACATAATAATGTTTCAGTCGTCTGGTACCTGGTCGTCATCATCGACTGTGGTAGGCTACATAGGCCTACGTGGTGCGTTGATATTCAGGTATTAAAAGATTTTATTGTCCGTCCGTTTAGTGCGGCTTAGTCGCGTTGTGTCCGAGCAGGGTGGCTGCATGAATGTTTGAAGATTCTATTAACAGAGGTGGAAAGTAACGGAATACATTTACTTACGTTACTGTTGAGTAGTTTTTCTGTGTATTTTGTATTTAAGTAGTTTACAAAATTGGTAGGCCTATTTTAAATTTTACTTGATTACATTTTGAGTGAAGTATTGTACTTAGCTACATCAAAACTCCCATCCGTTACTTGAGTAAAAAAACAGTTAAGACTAACGAAAACAGAAAGGGAGAGGGAAAAATCGCGCCCTAAACCACTAGCCTAGTGATTAAGATCAGCATGTAGCCTACAACAGGACATGAATCAAGTTGGCGCCATGCAGTCTTTCTGGAAGTGATGGTAGCCTAGAAATCTAGACGCACCCTAGCGGCAGCAAATTACATTTGCTTCCAGGGCAATGGAGCTGGATCACGAGATCCCTCAGATTACATGTGTAGCCTAACCTATGAAAGTGTATTTTCCGCTATTTCAATGGGTTGTCTCAGTTCGTTTTAGCACTAATGATTGCGGAGATTCAAGCAAACACCATGGGATTTCGTCTTTTGACGTTTGTGCTCACCTTTCTTTGGAAATAAGTTTATTAGTCCCTTCATTTTGATGTCTCTCTTTTTTCGGTTTCGGCCTTTGTTTTTGGTAACCTGACTTGGCTTTCTTGGAGAAAGACATTGCACCAGCAGCACAATTAGCGGTCCGCTACTAGCGATGCTCAACCAAAGATTGCTCCGCCTTAACAATCTTTGGCTCAACTAAATAAACAAAAGACAGACTATCGTGCAGGCGGACTAAACCATTTAGCTCTTTAGCAAGGGAGAGTGAGAGTGACCTTAGACAGTTTTCACTTTGTTTTGTAAAAATAAATATATGGTGGAAATAAGTATTGAATACTTTTTTTTCCCAGTAATTAGCCTATACTTCCAGTGAGTCTATTCAAAATTTTCACCACACATTATATTAACACACATAAAAAATCCAAACATAAGTTATGTGTAATAAAGCGGAATGACACAGGAAAAAAGTATTGAACGTGCCTACTGAAATGTCTTCAATACTTTGTGGGAAAGCCTTTGTTTGTAATGACAGCTTCAAGACATTTCCTGTATGACAACTTATTAGTCGCAGTAGGTGTGATTTTGGCCCATTGTTCTAAACAGATTCCAGGGGTTCCTCTTGTGAATCCTGATCTTCAGTTACTTCCAGAACTGTTTAATTGAATTTAATTGAATTGGCTGCCTTCAAGTCTTTCTGGAGCTTTCTCAGAGTGGTCCTTGGCCCTTGGAATTGACTATCCTTCTGACTCCCTGGTCAGAAATATTGCGAGATCCTGTGCTCCCCCCAGTCCGACGCCCTTTAATGTGCTGAATCTTCTGCTCGTTTCCAAATCTAAAAAACTCTCTGCAACATTGGCCTGCCTCAGCTGCCTGTGAGGGGCTTTTCAGTTGTGCTGGATTACTGTTTACTGCAAAGCGATCAAGGATGAGTGCAACTAACTTTGAAAATTAACTACTGCTCAAACTTAAAGGAGAACTCTTTCACATTTTTTCACATAGATCTCCATTTCTCAACGTCACTGAGTACTGTCGGTATGAACAAAACTGAAACAATCGTTTTACCTAGCGCGAGTTGCTGCAGCTACAGCGCTACACACTGGAAGCATGAACATGGCTGCCTTAGCTGCTGGCTGCAGCAACTCGAGCTAGGACCAAAGTCCTTTTAGGCAAGTACCTCCACTCGGCAGGCCATATTGCAACGCTTTTTGGGCACTTATCGGGCATGTATTTTGGCAGAAATGCTGGTGCGTAAGGCTTCACGACACCAATCTTGCTCCAGCGACAAGATCACAACAGATGATTGGCACAATGTCTTCACAGCACACCACATGATTGGCTCAACATTCACATGTTGACGTTTTGATGCGGAAGGGTTGTGATATGTGTAGACAACTGCCATATTGGCGTTACAAACTAACCCCATGCATTACTATGGAGGAATTTTTGATTGCTGTATCTCCTTATTAGAAAGTCTCTGGTAAAACTGGTCTGGTACCCCCCCCCCCCCCCCCCCCCC
Source organism: Alosa sapidissima (assembly GCF_018492685.1). Lineage (NCBI taxonomy): Eukaryota > Metazoa > Chordata > Actinopteri > Clupeiformes > Clupeidae > Alosa > Alosa sapidissima. The sequence continues at coordinate 32,262,512 of NC_055958.1, read as the reverse complement.
AAAAAAAAAGTAACTAAGTAACTTTTACTTAAAGTACATTTTAAACTAACTACTTTTTACTTCTACTTGAGTACATTTTCAGATCGGTATTTTTACTTGTACTTGAGTAATATTTCATCAAAGTATTGGTACTTTTACTTGAGTACAATATTGTCATTTTTTCCACCTCTGGTGTATAGTGACATTATTGGTTGTGTTGCAGTTTGTAGTGGATTGTTGCCTGTGCGGTGTATATTTGAACTAATATATAGCTACCTGTGTGTAGTGATGCTAATTATATCAATCTTAGGTATAATATATAGCTAACTGCTGTGTGAATGTGGCTAGGCCAGTTATATCCCTGCTAGGGTAGGCTATGCATTTGTCTAGTCCTCTGGGTGATTCCGTCCTCAGCTGGCACCTCTTTATCCCTCGCCCTTATTGAAGTGATTGTGCCCTCTTTTGAGGTGATTGTATTTATTCTAGGGCTGTCAAAATAACTGATTAATTTCGATTAATTAATTTGAGAAAAAATAACTGATTAAAAAGAGTGCAGATTAATCAATTCCGTATGACCTTTGACCCCGAGCTGTTCTAGTCAGTAACCATTAGACTGTAAAATGAAGGAGAGAAGAAAATGTGCTGCCTAAATCATTGATTGGAACATTTACTTTTAAAAAACGGCCTGATGTTGATTAAAATAAAGTCCTCTGCCGTGTCGGCAGCAAAGAATTTGCATATTACCGGAGTTCGTCAACTCTAAAGTCGCACATCAATGTAAAGATATAGTGTTGACATTGAGGGGAGTGTTAATTTATTTTCATTGTGTCCCCTAGGTTATATCTGTGGCCTGAAATGCCTTGTATGTGGAAAAAAACTTCTTCCTGAAGCACTTTTGAATTTATTTTCTCAGCCTATTAGGTCATATCATAGATTATTATGGCCCTTATTCGAACAGTGAAAATAATAATAATAAAAGACTTTTTGGTAACACTTTCTATGAAGGTTGTATTTATAACGCCCTATGAATGCATTCATAATATTTATAAAACATTATAAACATTTATAAAACATTATGAATGCATTCATAGGGCGTTATAAATACAACCTTCATAGAAAGTGTTACCGAGTTGTTGAACTTTAATGTCACTAATGCTGATTATTCAATGATTCATTTGAATTGAAATATTTAAAATACTTTCACAGCAAAAATTGTATATGCGATTAATTTAGATCAATTAATCTCAAAGTATGTAATTAATTTGATTAAATGTTTTAATCGATTGACAGCCCTAATTTATTCTGTTTCTTTTCTTATTTGGTAGCAAGCATAGTAGCCTATCTGCAGTGTATGCACATTGACATAACATTTATATTGTATGTGGAAATATTTGAGAACACTGGTTATGTAACAACTCCTCCTCTACTTCAAGTCCTCTACTTCAAGTATTATAAATACTTAAAGTATTTATAAATATTTTTATATTTCTGCTACAAACAAATCAGACATTAAAGTGCATTATTTTTGTACACTGGCTACTCCCTCATTCATTCAATTGAATACCTGATAGTGGGGGAGCACTGGGTTTCCATATTGATCTATTAACTTTGGCCCCTAGTGGTGGTGCTAGTGTGGTTTAGGTTACAAATGTAGGCCTATAGGCTAGGCTAAAGTGACTATATGATTTTATCATTTCATGTACCAGAATGAAACAGGCAAAGTTCGAGGCATTCTTTGCATCTTGAAAATATATATATATATATATATATATTTTTTTTTTTTTTTTTTTTTTTTTTTAAATGAGGTCACACAATCCTGAGAGGGTGGGTTGTCTATTTTGTCAAACAGACAAGTGGATGACATTTTGGTTGTCAATCATAGAATTGTACACAGTTCCATAAACAATCAAGAACAATATCTTCTATGTATATTATTTATGTTCGGGGCGTGGTTTTGATCCTGAAAGGGTTTTTTAAAAAATACAGCTCAGCCCAGTGCCAACCCAAAAATATGGTTCGCACAACACCCATGCCAGACCTGTACTAAAGTACTGTTTGATTTTGTTTTGCCTTTGTGAAACATTACAACCAAGAAAGTACGTTTCAGAGGTACTTTCCTGTTCTGTGCAAGGTAGCTTTGCAGTAGCCTCACACCTCAGATATCTGACACGTCTGCATCCTTTTGTTTTCAAATTTGCCAAGAGCCATTACAGTCCTTTTTGCGAGTTTTGGATCACATAATCTCCTCTTAACCCAATTACACAAATAATCCTTTTTTCACAAACACACACACACACACACAAATACATCTCATCTCATCTAATCATATGTCGCGCCCAATGGCTGCACCCATGATGCAGTTCTCGTACATTGGCCTATGGGACAGCTGTTCTAATGGGTCACTGGGACAAGAGTGGTGCTGGGACAAAAGTCCAGCTGCAGAGAACAAACAGTCTTTCAGAGCCAGTGAGAGCACAAACAGCCAGCTGCAACAAGGAAAATGGCACTTGCCTGTTTGTTGTCGTTTCCTGGCCAGCACAGGGCCTGTCGCTAAAGAATGGGATGGATGTGTGACTGTCTGACTGTCTCCTAAGGGTGGATATGTGAAGTTTTTTTTTTTTTTACCAGAGGAAAGAAACAGGTTTTGTTAGATGTTTTGAGTGAGATCTGTGGACCATACCTTCATGTGGATGTTGCGTTCACTTGAACTGCCAGGGATTGTGTACTTTTTCTACTGTTTCTACTGACTGCAAAATCCGACGCTAAGGAGATTTATTTAGAGTGTTTCAGACATTTTTTCTTGTTTTCTAAGAAGAGGAAAGGAGGTGATTTGCTGAAAAGGAAGTGGATAACTTCTGGACTTACATTTTTATGGGGAAAGTAATGCCTCTAAAAAAAAGTATTTGTTAATTCAACATTTCTGTTATTCAGTCTGAGGTCTTTCAATCACTTTTAATTTGACTCAGAGAATGGCCTGGGAACACAACACAGCAACAGCTTTTCTTGGCTTCCTGTTAGTCTGCGTCTTCTCTGTGAAGGGTAAGTACAGACAGAAAGCAACACCTGACTGCCAGACAGACTTCTCTTAACTACAAAAGCTGTCAAATATTTCAGATAAGATGACCCCATTTAGGAAGACTCCTACAGTTGTTACTATAAAATGTGTTAGTGTGGGCAACAACTCGTGGTAAGGTGTTAGTCGCCAGTCCCAAGTAAAACAGTCGGGCGGGCATGTCTGGCAGACAGGAAAAGAGTTGAGGTTAATGATAAATTCTTAGTTGGCACTTGCTAATAGCAGTGGTGGACGAAGTACACAAATCCTGTACTTGAGTGAAAGTAGAGATACACAGGTCAAATGTTTCTCCAGTAAAAGTAAAAGTCCTCCTTTTACATTTCCACTTGAGTGGAAGTACAAAAGTACTTGCCTTCAAATGTACTTAAGTATCGAAAGTAAAAGTCCTGAAATGTATTATGACTAATACAGTTCCATTTACTATTGTTGAAATGATTCGGCACAGACATAGGCATTCATTGAGCCTTTCTCCTCCATTCAAGGACAAAATCAGCTAATAATTGTTGTATGTAGAAAGAACTAAAAACAAACTAATGTGATATCTTAGATACTTCAAAGTAACCACATTTTCCTTTGTCAGACCAAATCAAGATGTCAGATTGTCTGTCATTGTCTATCATTTGCTCGATGGCATCAAGAGGCTAGTTATGGTAACATCAATATTGTGAAAAGGGGTCAACAAGGTACAGTAAATAGTGGATATGACAATAACATAGGTTAGGCAACACCATTATTTAAAGCCTAGCTCACTTAATAGAAAATATACATGTAAGTACACATGTATTTGGACAGTCTTTTTTCCAAAAGGAACTTCAGCTGTACTTCAGCTGTCAAAACATGTAGTGGAGTAAAAAGTAAGATATTTGGCCTCAAAACGTACTGGAGTAAAAGTAAAAAGTTTAACAACATTAAAATACTCGAGTATGATACATGAAAAAGCGACTTAAGTACAGTAATTGAGTAAATGTACTCAAGTAATGTCCACCACTGGCTAATAGATCAGGCTTCTTGTCTGGGAAGTGAACTACCCACAAAACTACCCGCATTTCTTTTAATTTTTTACAACTTAAAAGATGTTCAGAGAGGATCATAAAAGAGAAAAGTTGGATCTAACACTAATACTACTGCAAGACTACATTTCATGCTGTCCGTCCAAAAGAGTAGTGAAATTAGCATTTTTATGGACAAATCGCTGTTTAGGTCAACTTTACAGCTGAATATAGACCCTTTCAACAATAAAAACAAAAACAATGCTTGAACGTTCTATTTGGGCCCCAATCTACTTCCTCTGCATTAAGATAACATATGGAATGTTAAAAAGGAAGCCTTGTGGGGCCAACTATGATGCTGATAATGGAACTCTCTTGAAAGGGTCCATATAAGACCCTTTCAAGAGTTCCATTATCCGCATCATTCTGGCCTTTGGATCCCGGACTATGATAAGCAGAGCTTACTGTCATGGTTATAGGTAGTATTATTTAACTGAGTGATGAAATTTATGACAGATTAAATGACAGATTTTTCTTAAGTATTTAAAATACTCCTAAATTACAATCCTTCAAAGTATTTTGTTACAAACTACATTTGTTTTTCCCAATCCTGCAAAATACAAATTAAAACATATGCTAAAGTAATTAAATACATATTTGAAATACATCTAATTAAAATACTGCCCATGTCTGCACAAAAGTGGAGTACATGTGAGGAAGGGGGCTAAGACTGACCTGTGTCTCCCTCATCATTAGTCCACAGCAGCACACTGCATCTATAGAAGTTGTAAACAAGGGCACTTCCCTACTGTACTGTTTATTTACTTTATAAAAGAAACAGCTAAGAGGCATTACCGTGGCAGTGAAAATGGTCATTTATTTCTTCTCAGAGTGGAAAACAAAGTGGTATTTGTTTAAGATTTAGGCCTAATCAGTGCCTACTCTGCTAGCACTGCGCTAATCTGGTCTTGACCAAAATAACTTTACTGTAGGTCTACTTATAAAAGGTTTTGTTTCCTCATCAAAGCAAATGAAAATGAAGCATTATATGATAATGATGAATCAAAAATAATTATGCTGCACATGAAGAACTGGACAACTTTATCAGGCTTCCGTTGTTGATATATGTCCTCCCATCCAACAGGTGGCACTGAAGCACCCAAACCTGAATGTGATGACCTACACAACACCACCTGGCTGGAGTACAGGCAGGGGGCCAAGCTGCAGGTGCAGTACCTGCTGCTCACACGCCACAACACCAACTGTGCCAACCTGTTTACGCCTGACTCACTGAATGAAACACACTCCACCACGGACTTCAACACCTCCCTCCCCACCAAAGTCCTCATCCATGGGTTCAGGTGAGAAAGGGCAGGGAGCTGTGTGTGTGTGTGTGTGTGTGTGTGTGCAGGGTGTTTGAGAATAGTTTGGCCCACAGACTGTGAGGGGGATGCAGGTCTTGTTTGTGTTCTATGTCTCCTCTTTCGGGTTACTTTTGAGTTCTTTGTGTCCAAGTTAACCTCTGTCAATCTCTCCCTTTTTTTTTTTTTTTTTTTTTTTTCACTGTCTGCTCCTTCTCTCTGTTTTTCTCTCCCTTCTTTTTTCTATTTCTTCTCCCCCCTCTCCTTTCTTCCTGTCCTCTCTCTCTCTCTCTCTCTCTCTCTCTCTCTCTCTCTCTCTCTCTCTCTCTCTCTCTCTCTCTCTCTCTCTCAGGGCCCTGGGCAGTAAGCCGTCCTGGGTGAGTGCTCTGGCACAGGCCTTGCTCAGGGTCGAGGATGCGAATGTTCTGGTGGTGGACTGGATCTACAGCGCCTCCTTCGCCTACAACCGGGTCGTGGAGAATTACAAGGAGATTGCCATAGAGATCTCAGTTATGATCAACCATCTCAGAGTAAGACCACATAACCCCCTCTGATAATAAACAAATGGAAAATAATAGAATTCAACATACATTATATTATTCAGAGCGTATCTGCAGTATACCTGCTATAGTTGCTCTGCCTGTTTGTTGTTTGTTTAACATGTTTTTTGTTTTGTGTGTTTGTCCTACTCTCTCAGAACCATGGGAGCACGCTGGAGTCCTTCCACTTCATCGGCGTGAGCCTTGGAGCCCATGTGGCAGGATTTGTAGGAACGATATTTGAAGGAAAACTGGGGAGAATTACAGGTACCCACAAAATATACACTATCTGTATTTATTAATTTACTGTATGCCCAGGATGTTATTTTATTGGTGTGATGTTGTCTTCTGAGGTTTTGACTCTCATCTCTCATTGCAAATGGCATACACTATAGGCAAATCCATCACTGTTCAAATGCAGTGTACTGAGTTAATCCACAAATTTGCATTTAGTATGGTATATGATCGTGTTTCAAGTTCAACACTGACCAAAAGTTGTTGGTTTGAGCTGGTGCCTGGAACCGTCACTAGCTTTACTCAGGCATCCTGACAACATTCTGAGTAACAACACAGAGAGATCGCTGATATGGTCTGCTGAATCCCTCAGACGTCACTTTTTGTAAATAAAAAGAGGAAACACAGTATAGTGCATGAAGATATCCTCGCTTATATTGTATAATTTACTTTGCACAATGAAAATTAAATGTTTTACAATAATTCACACTACCTTGATATATCAATCCAGATTTTGACACTAGGGCTGGGATAAACGTTTATTTTTTAAACGATTAATCTAACGATTCATTTTTTCAGTCCGATTCGATTTCGATTCGATTATCTCCCCATTAATTCACTAATAGCAACTTATACATGTTTATTTACACATCTGAATGAAAAAAAAAACATGAGTTCTTTAACATTGCAATATATGGTTATTGCTCTTAAGATTCCAAAATAAAAGACTATACAAGTGCAAAGTAATGCATTCTTAGAGGTAGCATTCAATAAAGTTCAGTAGTGTATGTCTAATTGAGTGCCTGTCATTTTAAGACGTTCATGTGGGAATCCTTGCAATTAACATTAACACAGTTAAAAGGCTGCTGATGTGTGGATGCAATTCATAAAGTAGTTAGTTCAAATAACGGTTCGTACTTCTCCTTTGGACAAGCACTTTTGAGTCTTGGAAAACACTTTTCCATTTACATCGGGATTTTGCAAACATTCAGAGTCAATAAAATGAGCCCTGCATGACTAATAAGCAGCTGCAAGTAAGCATGCTAAACTTGACACCCAAACAGTATTCTAACGTTAGCTTTGAGATACGCTTGATTGCATACTGTAACTTCACTTAGTACATTGAGGAGACTAAACTATGTTGTGATAAGACCTTAGCAGAGTTTACTTTAACTTTAATTCAGCAGTTTTAATGCTGCAAATTTGTGCAGCATGGTCACGATGCTAAGCGGATTTAATAGCAATTTAGCAGTGGTGGGTAGTACCGCGTTACAAGTAACGCAAATGAGTAAAAAATTACTTTTTTCGGGTAACGAATACTTTCCACGTTACTTTTTTAAGGCTGTAATTTTACTCTTACTCGAGTAAATATTTGAACTAGAATTGTACTCTTTACTCAATTACATTTCCCATTGGGCCTTCATTAATATGAGGAGTTCGATAGAAGTAGGCTACACATATCTTCGTTGACTGGAATACAAGCATACAGTTAGCGACCCTCCCTAGGTTGCAACATTGTAGACGAGTCGGCTGTTACGTTGGTACTGAGGACTAGAAACGCCATGGATGCAGAGATGAACGCTAGTAGCCTACTACCAAAAGCAGCCCCCACTCCCATGGTCAACGTCTGGCCACATCTGCAACACTGTTCCGTCCCATGCGAAGGAAGGGAGACAACCAGTATAATGAAAGGAATGTGTCAGCCTAAGCATAACAATATCAGCCTTCAAAATGTTGAGGTAAATCATTATTTTCTATCAGTGGTTCTCGTAGTGCTACTTAGCGAGCTAGTCCTAGCTGTAGCAGCTATTCGACTGAAACAAAGGCTATTTCTTGACATAACTCGGGGGTCTCCAAAAACGGTGCCCGCGAGCACCATGTAGCCTGCGGGATGCCTTTACGGAGCCCACAGCGCACTTTCTAAAAATAGCCAACAAGTCGCCTGCAGATCACGCTCTAAAACATCCTCCATTGTGGATTTTTAAATAGATATTTAATTGTAGACCATACATCTGTAATATTGGCTATATTAGCTTGCTCATCTGGTGTAGCCAATGCAAGTATATCTCTGCAAAAGTTCTGTTGCTATTCCGTGTCCATACGGTTCATGCATGATTGTTCAAGGACTGAAAAACAATTGCTTTAGGTCACGGGCCCTTTCTCCTCCGTAGCCTACTGGTGTAGCAATAGCGTTGAAAATCTTGTGGCATGCATACCAATAGGACTGTCAGATCATGGAGAGATTTCAGATGTGCAATAAGGCGTCTTCATAAGTTAGTCTGGTGTTGGTGATTGCTATTGAATGTCACAACCGAATTGTTCAATGAAATCAGAACTTAAACACCCTCTGAATTATGAATGGTGGGCATGCTATTTGTAATCTACATTATTAATTGCATTAAAGATGGCTTTTTTCGTTTAAAAAATTAGATCAGATTCCTCATGGAAACTTTGAATTGAACTAACTGAACAAAAACGGTCAGTGTTGCATATTGATATTGATGTATTGAAGAATCAGATGAAAATTCAGTTGCTTAATATATAAAGGCTCATAGGCCTGCATAATATTGATAACTTAAGTGTAAAAATCACATAGGTCTATTATTTAGGAGGATCACCCTCGCAAAAAAGGAGTGAGGGTCTGTTTGTTTCAAATGAGTAGCCCTATGATTTTGGATCCTTCAGGTAGCCCTCAATCCCAAAAAGGTTGGAGACCCTGGTATAACTAGTAGAATGTATGCTTCAGGAAGGGTTGACAACACAATGTAACTTGCTGATTATATGCAGCAATTATTATGACCGCCGCACAGCGAAGCGGCGGTCATATAGGTTTAGTCAGTTTATTTATTTTTTTTTTCTTTTTTTTTTTCTTTTTTTTTTTTATTTATTTATTTTTTTCTTTTTCGCATGCCCAAATTTCCGTCAATGATTCCCGGGACACTGAAAGACCGGGGTACACGAAACTTGGTGGACCTGTAACCCCACATGGATAGCATGGAACCATCGTTTTTCGTTTTGATCTGTAGCCCCCCCGCTGAATTGGACCCCCCGAAAGGAGGGTAGGGCAGACGCAGTTTTCTGTGAATATCTCGAAAACCGTAGGGTTTAGGAGGACCATTTTTTTTTTTTTTGTATGTTGATCTCAAGGGGCCATGTCAACCCATTCCATAACCACTCATTTCATGTATAGCGCCACCTAGTTAAACACAAAAAAGTAAAAATGAGGTGGTGTAATTGAAGGTATCTGTGACCTAACATAGTCAAAACTGCACAAAATTGGAAGTGTAGGATCATTATGACACCCTCTGTATGCACGCCAAGTTTTGTGGAATTCCGTTCATGGGGGGGCCACACAATAAATTAATTGATGTTACTATACACCAACTGGCCTGTAGGTGGCTGGAGACAGTTTTCTGTGACTATCTCGAGAACCGTAGGGCCTAGGAGGTCCACCTTTTTTTTGTATGTTGGTCTTAAGGGGGCATGTCAACCCATCCCATTACCACTTATTTCATGTATAGCGCCACCTAGTTAAAAATTAAAAAGCAAAAAATTAGGTGTTTTCATCTCTATCTCTGGCTGACAAGGTCAAAACTGCACGAAATTAAAAGTGTAGGATCATTATGACACCCTCTGAATGCATGCCAAGTTTTGTGTACTTTCGTTCATGGGGGGCCTTACAATAAAATAATTTATGTGTACATTTAGTGACGTACACCAACAAGGATTCCCGGGACACTGAAAGACCGGGGTACACAAAACTTGGTGGGCATGTACCCCCACATGGATAGCATGGAACCGTCATTTTTCGTTTTCATCTGCAGCCCCCCCGCTGGACTGGACCCCCCGAAAGGAGGGTAGGGCAGACACAGTTCTCTGTGAATCTTTTATGGTATGTTGGTCTCAAGGGCCCACATCAACCTGGCTCATAATCAATCATTTGTGATTTGCCCCCCCCCGGTAAAAAATGAAAATCAGTAGGATTAAAAGAAAGCCAAAATAAATATTCATCATCATCATCATGGCTGCATTTTCAGTATTGGCGAGAAGTAGTCGTTTGTCCACTAGATGGCGCATCGTTGCAGTGAGACGTAATTTTGTTGGAAGTTAAAAGTGGGTTGGAAAAAACAATGGACGCTTCATACAAGGACTGTAATTTACCGCAGCGAACATCTAATAAGGATAGGACGATATTCACATGAAGTGTAATTCCCATTTCTTCTTGAAGCCGAAATAAATCTGAGGATGTTTATCGGACATGCTTGGTTTTTACTGCAGGTACGTTCATCTTGTAATATCAATAAGGACCTAGGTAATGTTACCGTTAGCGTTGGTTGAGTGATGGAGGCATTTGATTTATTGCATTTGTAGAAAACTATAAATGCGGTTATACCAAGCAAATGTATAGCAGCACTGTTTGTATCTTTCGACTGTCATTTATTGCACGTGCTACAAAATCATTCTGTGCAATGGAAGATTTACCAACGTTACACCGGTCTGATACAGTTTTGCCTATACATGCGTGAGACTGAGACGCCTGTTTATTTTGTTTTAAGTGCGTGCAGGGTGTGAGAGAGGAATCGATGTGCTTTGATTACAGCTTGGTAGTTGTAGTCTGTGAAATTAAAAAGCACGTGTGTGTGAAGTATCCAAACAATGACACCTTCATTTCATTATGGCTGCTTTAGCAAAACACCTTAAGCTACTGTGTAGTGGGTCCCATTTAGAAGTGGCTACTTCATTCGCGCTTTCCTTGACTCATGGAGCTGCGTGAATGTTATTACAACTTTTCGCCACGATATGACAGTTTAAGTCCGCTTGATACTGTAAGGCGTAAGCCATTGGTTTCCAAAGGAGATTTTATTTGTGTCGCCAGCATAGCCTATTGACAATTTATGTTGTAAATAGGCCTACCTTATAATCCTACCTGTAGCTTAGGGAAGCTAACAGCTTTCTATTAGGATCTAGTTTGTTAGTTACCGTTTTGTCATAACTCCCTGATGCATTTTTGCATTTAGACTAGCCAGAGCGTGTATATCTCAATCGGAAAATTAAACAATATCGGGTGCCTATGGACTAGGCTGGGTGAACCCAGCCTGATCTGCCCGCTATTTATTTTTTGATTTCTTAAAAGATTGAGCTTGGTCTGATGAAAGCCAGACTAGCCATGGACCTCAGTTACACAATGCAAGGGAACATGAATCAGCCTATATTTGCACTAACAATAACGGACAAAAGCTCTTCAACTTTGGCCCGTTAAAATGTGTATGAACAGTCTAGCGATGCATTTCATCAAGGCCCATTTGGACATGTCAGTTATTTGCACCACTGGTTAGATGTAAAACAGCATTTCGTTTCAGACTAGGCTACTGTTACTTAATTTGTGCATTAACAATAACGTTTCAGACTACTGTTACTTAATTTGTGCATTGACAATAAAGTATTACATGAACTAAAGATGACTAAAATCTTATGTAGAAGAAGAAACATTCACAAAAAATCCATCCATCCAAAAATGACCTTTGTTTTTGATAGCTGTTGAAAACGGCATGGAACTGACAGAGATGTTTTTGTTTAAAAATACATAAAAAAAATAAAAATAAATAAATAAATAACATTATGCTGATACCTTTTGCTTTTCCCAAATACAATGTAGCCTACAGGTGTAAGTGACCTTTCATCAATCCAGTTGCAATGGATGAACTGTGATGAACTGCCCTACTTGTGATTGTTTAGAGATTTTAAAGGTTTTATAACAATTCTACAATCTATTCACCTTTTCAGCACCAGTAGGGTACTTTCTGTGCAGCCGCACACACACACTCAGGCATGCCAAACAAGCATACACAAAAGTTTCAAGAGTGGGGGATGGAGTAAAATATGGAGACAAATTGAAGTGTGATTTATTTTCGCGGAATGGATGTACAGGACTGAGCGGCGGTCATATTTTGTACCGCTATGCGGTACATCTAGTTGTATGGGATTTTGTAGATTGCTTAACCAAAATGTAATAGTTGGTAACTTGTTCCAGCTATCATCTCCCTCTACCATTCTCTCTCTCTTTCTCTCTCTCTCTCTTCTCTCTCTCTCTCTCTCTTCTCTCTCTCTCTCTTCTCTCTCTCTCTCTCTCTCTCTCTCCCTCCTTTGGTAGTTGTGTTTCAGTTTGATTCCTTGAAATGCGCCACTGACTATCAAAATACAGATGCAGTGCTTGCTTCTAAAGGGAATGACAGGTGTCATTCTGATTGGTTTAAGCACCAGGCGCCTGACGTTTGATAACAAAACCACCCCGAGTGTGGACTGGACAAACCCCTAAATGTATTTAAGCTATCCGCAAGTGACCATGTGTTTTAGATCACCAAAATAGGGCCTGTTATGTCTTTTTCACTGATCCAAGCACATCAATACAAAAATGAAAAGTAACTTGTAATTTGAGTAGTTTCATAACGAAGTGCTTTTACTTTTACTCGAGTAGGTTTGTCCAATTGGAATATTTACTTTTACTCAAGTAGATTTTGAAGGAAGTAAATGTTGAGTATAGATTTTCAGTACTCTACCCACCACTGCAATTTAGCCCACTGTGTTCTATGCAGTGCTTCTATGTGGCAACAACAATCCAACAATCGTGAATATTTTGATAAATGCACATGCAGAGGAGGAGCATCGGGCTCGTTAGAGAGCGGGCGGGGCGAGGAAAGGCTGTGTGAGTAAAAAGTGCAACAACATAGAACATCAATGTGTGGTGGCCGGTTTTGATTTCGTGGTACCCAGCCACAGATTAGTCAACGTATGGAAAACACTGAAGGTGTAAAATTAAAAATATTCAGCACACGTTATGCTTGACGAATCGACGCTCATATTTTGCGTCAACGTATTTTTTGCGTCGACGTCATCGATTACGTCGACGCGTTGTCCCAGCTCTATTTGACACTATCAGCACTTTATGGGGATTGATGTCCTGACCTTGCTAATCGCTAACGATGTGCGTGCTGAAATTAAGATTTATTTTTGGTATAAATCACCCATTACTTATCAACCTCCAACTGTGACACATTAGCCTTGTGACAGACTGGCTGTGTGCCTCTGTGGCCATGCCAAGCTGCCCACTCATTACCATTGACTGAGTGGAGACCTTTGGCCTTCACTGATCCGAACAGGCCGCTGAGTGTCCGGAACAAGGACAAACACTCATCCAGACAATGAGGGGTCACTACAGATCAAAAGACTCATACACACGCGCACGCACACACACACACACACACACAGGCCCTCTCCTCTTCAGCTCTGTGTATGAGTTTGTTTGTGTGTGTGTGTTGCTGTGTGTTGCTATGTATGCTGAGGGGGTGTTTGAGTCGGTAGGTGTGTTTGGATGAGTAAGCGTTTTTGTGTGTGTGTGTGTGTGTGTGAGTGAATGTGTTTTGAGTGTGTGTCTGAATGAGGCTTTCGAAAAGAGAGCAAACAGCTGTATATTGACAAGTTGAAGAAGGGGTACAGGCTGCGGAGAGTACAAGGAGGCAAGACGTACCAAAACAAACGTCTTGCTTCTTCCCCCATCCCCACTATCCTCACCACACATAAGTAGCTCAGATGCCTTGCCAAATTATTGTTCCCGTATAAAAAACGCCAGCACTGAATAGAACAGAGACATTTTGTGACCTAAAAGATCATAAAAAAAAGCCCTCCTGTAGAAACGCTACATTTATTGTACGTATAAATATGCTGCTGTATGTACTAACATGTGGCGTGTTTCTACAGAGCGGTACAAGCCAATAAGACATACCTGTTCACTTAAGTGCCCTGTTCCTACTGCTTCTCTGATAGGTCTGGACCCAGCTGGGCCACTATTTAAAGGGAACGACGTGTACGACCGCCTGGACCCCTCTGATGCCCTGTTTGTTGAAGCCATCCACACAGACTCGGACTGTAAGAAAAACTAGCCAGTGTCATCCACATCTTAACTGCATCGACCACGTCTAAATGCTATAGTTTGTTGTAAATTTTAACATATGCCACTGCTTCATTAGTTCCAGTTCATTGCCTTGCTTTGACTAATATTATCTTTAGTCAGTCATTAATTATGTTGTTTGATAACTACTGACACGTATAATGAGTTTGAAGCTTGTATATTAACGTAATAACAACTATTAACACCATTCATAAATAACGACCTATTGAAATGAAATTGCACCCACGCGGTAGATTTTGGCATCTCCATCCCTGTTGGGCATGTTGACTTCTTCCTAAATGGAGGTATGGACCAGACAGGATGTGCTCGCTCAAGGTTCGCATCAAGTAAGTTCGATACACAATTGTTTACTGTTTCACTGTATAGCTATGTAAGTGTAGACTAGTGCAGTTTGGAGTGTGGCACTCTGTGCCTAAATTCTCAGGAAGGAGTTTTTAATCGTTTGAACTGAATAGGAATCCAACTTCCTGACTTCTGGCATTGTTGTTCTTTTTTTACAGTGGAAGTCTCATTCATTCGTGGTATAAATGATAACTCAACTGATACTTAGTTCTTACTTTCTGTCTGCCTGAGAAAAACATGTACGTTGTCAGTTCTTATTTATTTCCCAGTGTATGGCTATGTGATCTGTGACCACATGAGGGCGCTGCATGTCTACATCAGCGCACTGAATGGTACATGCACCCTCATGGGCTTCCCCTGCTCCAACTATGACAACTTCTTAGCGGGAAACTGCTGTGATTGCCAGACCACTTTTGACGGGACCTGTCCACAAATTGGTAATGAAATTCTCTCAGGCCTAAGGCCTAATCTGTCAGGATTGTTGACTTGAACACTATATATTCGTTAGGTGTTGATGTATGGTAGAGATCTGTAAGCTTTGTGAAAATAGGCTGGGCTGTAAAACAAGTAGGTCAGTATGGACATTATAAATTATGGACAAAACTTTCCAGATTAGGCCCCTCACCACACAACCATCAACACCTGGACCACCACCATCTGGACACGTTTACGTCTAATAATTAATGTCCATTATTTTGCAGAAGTAGTCTAATGCATAATAGTAGAGATCTAATTTCTTATAGCAGAGCACAGTCTAGAGAATTGGACAGTCAGGACAACCTATTGTAGACCCCATATCCAAATTACACAGGAGTGATGCTAATCAGGGTATTAAGCACAATTTAACATCCCCTCCTCCAGTATTGTCTTTCAGTCATCACATACATAATACATACTCTCACTGTGATGAAGTAACTTAGCAAAACCTCACTTCAGACTCTGCTCAAGGTCTTTTTTCCATTCCTCACATGTCTAAGACTGGTCAACAAGTATGTGGACCAGAGTCAGTTAGTCTGGCCTGCTAGCTGCTTATCTGTGAGGGTGGAGATACAGTGTCAAACTGATGGGGTTTCTCAGCCTAATGCACCCCAAATGCCTTTGATCTCTGTGCGCATTGTGTGTGTTTGTCTGTGCACATATGTATGTGTTTATGTGCACATACGTACGTGAGTAGGCTATGTTTAGATGCATGTGTGCGTGTGTGTGCGGGCTTCACTCTGCAGGCTTGCTGAAGAACAGTGGACTGACCGTACACCCTCTCCCCAATCAGCAGAAGGTCTATCTCCTGACCACCTCCACTCCTCCATTCTGTGGTGTGTACCTGTGTGTGTGTGTGTGTGTGTGTGTGTGTTTTCTCACAGTAACGTCTGAGTAACATTAATCCCCCAATACCACCTCTTCCCACATCACTTGTCACAGTGATTGGGAGCACAATCCCCAGTTGGTAAATTAGGTAGTTATTTTGGGCATCTGCTAAGTTGGGGGGGAACCTAGTATTGCTAATAGGGTTGCCAACTTTCTGATATGAAAATAACGAACGGGGGGTGGGGGGGGTAGTAATACACTTCAGTACACCGGCATGTATTATTGTACTAAATAGTGCATCATTTTACAAAATTGTGAGCCATTATTTACTAAAATGCACACATAATATACTACATTCTGTGCACAATCTAGTAAAATAAAATCATAATTGAGTAAAACGAGTGCACAATTTGGTCAAATCAGCACACATTCTCACAATATATTAAAAAAAAAATGTATGTTGCTAATATACAGTAGCACTAGTGTTGCTAATATACAGTAGCACTAGTGTTGCTAATATACAGTAGCACTAGTATTGCTAATATACAGTAGAAGTATACAGTAGCAATAGTGTTACTAATACAGTAGCACTAAGTGTTGCTAATATACAGTAGCACTAGTATTGCTAATATATAGTAGCAGTATACAGTCGCAATAGTGTTGCTAATACAGTAGCACCTGATATTTTTATCATCTCTAAACTAAGATATTCTTTTTTTTGTTCAACAAATGTTTTCATGTTTTCAACTTTCAACCAGAAAAATAATGAAATGTGCATCCTGTTCCACTTTACCACTATATTTCCGCGTTTTGCTGATGCAGATTTATAGATTTAACTAGGGAAATTGTGAGAAGGTTTTGTTTGACCTGACTCCCACCTGATCCCCTTGTTGGCTCGTAGCCCATCACATCCTGGTGGAGGTGCAGGTGTCTCCGCTGGGCAAAAGTGCTGAGCTGGAGGTGTCCCTGAGAACCATCGGAGGACTTGAGACAACAAACTCTTTCAAGCTGTGAGTTTGGAGTCACTATCATCATCATCATATAACACTCTACAGGCAGGCTACAACAGCCACGTAACTGAAGTGTTCCGTTCACAGAGTGTAGAAATAGTTATAGAAGACTGGTTTAATTTTCTTCAAATTATACACACAGCTATTACGTATGGGATAGCCAGTTTCACTGATTATAGAGGAACCTTGTTGCAGCAGACGCTCTGCGAACGGAATGCTTCAGTTATGTGTCTGGTGTAGCCTGCCTGTCTGCCGGCAAATCTAAGGGTGTATAGTAAATAAGTGTAAATTCACTGAAGTGCAGCCTCTGTAAAATTACAAAAGTTCCTGAATTGCTTAGAGATACCGTGTGTGTGTGTGTTTGTGTGTTTTTGTGTGTTGTTGCATGACTGTCTGCACTGGGGATGTGTTTCAGCCACACTAAGGAGAATGTGTACAGGCGTGTGTTTGGCCACCCGGAGGTCCTGTGCAGGGTGGACTCCATCAGGCTGAAGAGCACAGGCGTACGTGTCTTCAGACAGGGGGACATGCATGTGGTGTCTGTGTGCATCTCCGAGTTCCCCTTCAAAAAGTGGGTATACATAGTGAATCTTACAATATCCACACACACACACACACACACACCCTACATACACTAACTCCTACTGATCGATCACTTGTCTTGTCCTGTTTCTTCTAGGGACAGAAAGCCACTGTGTGTAACGAACATCAACTTGAACAGAGGGGTCTCATGGACACATGAGTTTGTACAGTTGTGTGAGAGTTAGTGAGACAGACACCTCACACAGCTGTGTTAGAAACACACAATGACAGACACACATAGACACAAACATTATTCATAAGAATATATACACACACAGAGTAGTGTTATAAACACTAGTAGTAAACGCACACTCACTCAGGAACACACACACACACGCACACGCACGAACATGCGCACGCACACACACACACACGAGAACACATGCTGGAGCTTTTGCAACTCACATCCTGAGTCATTAACTTGGGTATTATTCACTGATCATTGCCTTAACACTGAGAATAAAAAAAGTCTTTGTCTGCAAATAGCACCCTGCATTGCTTTGAACTTCGCCAATTTACAAGGAAAAGCTGGGTCATACTCATGCTTCACACACTTATTATGCATGCATTCACAACACACAAACCAGAGCTAAAAGGAGGAACACACACACACACAGAGAGAGAGCGAGACATGACTCTCTCTGTGACCGGGTGTTTTGAGTTGTACCCACAAGATTTAATTTCTTATCAAGGAGCTGCTGTTGATGTCATTGAGTTTTACAACTGAAAACAGGGTAGCATGCCACTAATGCTAACTCGACCAAATCCACTTCTTATGCTTCAGCATATATTTCAGTGTGCATTTTTTGTAGTGTGCATGTGTGTAAGATTTCATCATGCGTTGTTATACATTATTCGTCATCGTTGGAAGTGGACAATGAAGAGCATGACAGAAAAGTTTGGTCATTTCTGTAAATATTTTAATATTTGAATGCAGAAGGCTTAATGTTGGAGGCTCAGAATGTGCATCTTTAAAAAGCGCTTCATTGAGACATCGGTTTGGCCCCAAGGGGGAAAAAAATACATTTTTATATCGTGTCCATATGTAGACAGAACTGCCCTTTTGGAAGAAGAAAAACCACACTTTTCCACATTTAGCCATAAAACTCTGCCTTTTACGTGCTACTTTATGATGTCTGTTTTCTAGACTATTTAAACATCCTGAACTGCCAACAGGCATTAACTGTCACATTTGGAATTGTGGAAGTCCAGACCGTTGCAAAAAACAAATGTGTTTACTAAGTGATTCACAGTCCCTTAATTCCATAATTTGTTTAGACACAATTTACATCAAGCAAACCCTTCCCATTCCTTATGTCATTCAAGCATAAAACGTGTGAACTTAGTAATGTGGAATCATCATATGCATATTAACATAACATCTAAAGACAAAACAAAATGTCTAAATGACGTGAGGAAGACGGAGTGAAAGTATGTGTCTGTGTCTTAATTGTCATCGTCAGAATAAATCCTGTCCCATACCATGGCTTTAGCATTCTTTCATAATCATCGTCTTGAGGTTTGGTACCCAAAGTTTCCTCTCAGGGAGTAGTGAGAAAAAGAATAGAGAGAAATAAAACAAGTTAAAGGAACAGTCCACGATTCCAACGAAAGGTTGTACATATTTGAGCTCAACAGCCAATCAAATTACACCTCCTAACTTCTGTTGATTGGCTGGAATGGTTCAATTTTTTTTCTGGACTGTGCATAGACACCAGTTGTTTGTTTGTTTTTTGAGCACAAACAAATAACAAAACAGCTGGAGGATTATGAGGTGTGCATTTTCTGAAGTTTAGTGTTTTAGATTAGAATCATGGACTGAAACTTTGCAAAAGAGAGACAGAAATGGGGGAAAGCATAGAATGACAGACAAAGAATATTGGAGCAGAACATAAGACCCTGTTTACACTGTCAAAATGCATCTTGGGTAATCAGATCACAAGTGGACAACTAAGAGCCATCGCTATTTACATCTGTGTCCATGACTAGGTGTCAGGCAGCCCATTTGTGTTTAGATTTCTTCACTGACTACTTTACTTCCGCTAGAGGTCTCCTTGTCAGGGACACATACGGGTTTATACTACAAAAGATATGTGTTCAAATGTGTCCTTAGTCCCTTTAGCAAGTGGTTTGAGTGATCAGATGACAGTGAGTCTTGTGGTTGTTTACAGTTGTATTAAACGCTGTCCTCTTAAGATCCGATCAACCAAGACTCATTTTAAAACCGAGTGTAAAAAGAGGCTACGTCACTCGGACAAAGGCAAATAGAGAGACAGAGTATTACCACCGGAGGGCATTGTGTGGAACTTAGCCCCCCCGCCTCCATCTGGGCTATGGTACGGCCCATGTGCTGGGTGAACCCACTGTCACAGTTTGGGAGTGTCGGTGGGGGCCAGGGGAGCCCGACCCCTCTGGTAGCGCACGGGTGGGACTGCAGAAGTGTCTCTCTCTGTGGGGAAAACAGAAGGCTGGACTCAGAAATACACAGTTTAAAAAAGTAAAAAACATACATACGGCTGTTAATACAACAGGCACACTGTCCAAACCATTTAAAAAGTCAGCTAGTCCCATACAGAGCTGTGTTATTGCAGGCACCAAGGCCATAAGAGACTGACATTTCGGGGTCAGCCCAAATTCATTATTATGAGAAGGGCACACAACATATATGGTAATGGTATTCAGAGCATGAGCATGGAGACATATAAATGTAAGACGCCACTCGTATATAAACATAAACAAAAAAAGAGAGGAGATTAGAGTTGTCGAGGGGTATGGTGCTGTGTTCTCGGGGGCTGTAGATGAGATATCCCCCCATATGACCCATATCTATCAGAGCTCTCATTCCACTGCAAACCACATCTGAAGGTCAGCACAGAGTCTAATGACAGAGGAACCCTGTCTGCAGCTGTCGTGGCATCAGACACCCCCACCATACACACACACACTTACAGGCTTACACTCATACACATCACTAACCTCTCAACAACCCAACCTCTCTCTGCAATCCAGCCATTCGAAACATGACTCCCCTCCTTTTCCCAGCATGCTCACACACACATTTACAGACACACACACACAGAGAAACAAACACCATGGACAAGGGCATGTTTCAGGAGGGCATGTTTTGGGGTGGATTCATGCTCTGCCTCCCAGGATGTTCCCAGTGCTTCCAGACCTATAATCCAGCCACAAACACACACACAAGGAACTGTACAAACACACACACACGGTTCTACACACACACAAGCAACTGTACAAACACAATCACACACTCAAAATAAATAATACTGAATTGAAACCTACACTCCACACAAATAAATATATATATAGATATATGTGTATGTATGTACGCATAAACATAAATAATAAGTCCTGAGCTGAAATCAACACCCATACCCCCTCCCTCTCTCACTCACAAACACACATACTCATTCACTAAATCCCATCTGTCTACCTATCTACAATGAAAGTCATTTTTTGATCATCTTTATCATTTAGCAAAACACTTTCTCTATCTAGGAACCTGTTCTCATGTTTTTGAAGCCACACACACACTTACTCATTCACACACACACAACACAGAAGGACATTTACCAGACACACTTCACACGTTATCTGACGATATTTAATACAAAATGTCCATAAGCGAATATTGAGATAAGAAAACTCTGCCTTGGACTCATTATACATAAAAAATGGCAAACAAGTCTTTCCACATGTGTCCTATAAAGCCATGTTATACAATGTGTGAGAACAAAACCAAATGGGTAGTGATAACACAGCAGCATAGAAACTACATCCACAACACACCACACACCTCCTTCTCTCTGTTAGTCGTGTAGCGGGGTGCCAGAAAGGTGTTCAATTAGTAAGGATGTGCCACTTCAAACAAGCACCCCTTTCGCCTGATACCATTCCCTGCCCCACCCTCAAAAAAGAAACACCCCACACCTGCACCTCACTACATGTCCTACACACTCCAAACCCAACCCCCCACCCCTCCATACCCCCCAGCGCCCGCACATGAGTACTTACATGAGCCCTAAGAAGTGGCCTCGTGTGTTAGATCCAGCAACCTCCCCCTCAAAAAGAACATAAAAAGAAAACAAAAAAAAAGAACTCCCACTACTTCAAATAATCCCTTTCACTCCCATAATCCATTAGCGAGCCAGCAATGTCAGCAAAGTCCTCCAGGACCAGGCTGGTGGAGTCCTCACCCGAGGGCAGCTCCGTGTCTGATGGGCAGGACAGCTGCCGTGCGGATGGACCTGGCACCGGCGCCCTTCCTCCCTGCGCCGGGGCGCCACTCTCCAACTTGGGCTTCTGAGTGTCGGGCAAGGGGTCCATGGTCACTACAGCGTGGTCGCCGTGGCTACCGCTGGCCGGCGGGGCCGAGCTGGTGCTGCCGCCGCCACCCTCGCTGGACTGGGTGGAGGGGGCGAGGACGTGGTAGAGGCTGGGCAGGCGGATGTCAAGGCGCACGCCGCACTTGGCGAAGAGCTTGTCGTTTAGCGAGTAGAGCTTATCGGCGATGTCGTTGCCCAGCATGACGGAGAAGAGGCGCGCCACGTAGCGCTCCCGCGACAGCAGCAGGTACAGGCGCCGCCGGCGCCACGAGATGTAGCGGCAGTCCTCCTCCGCCGTCAAGGTCACCTGGGGTCAAGGAGGTCAGTGGAGGTCATGAGTCTCAGGCATGTCAGATCAAAATACAAAGGCAAAAAGGATAATAAGGATATAAGAATTATAACAAACACTATACAACAAATAATTGGATTGTAATAAGCTACAATCAATTAAAGTTGAAAATGAAAGGACTGTGTAAAAGAATAAACACACACCTGGCCCTGAATAGAGACACTTGCCTAGTGTCATGAACCAGATCTGTGTACCTGAAGTATTTCATTATGTGACAAGAATGGCATGACTGACTTTGGTGACGCAATGTGATATATAAAATATTACTGAATCACTTCTCTCCTTTTTTCACTCAGGTGTGGAGTGCTATAAAATGATGATCGAATATGTTTGGAATGATGGCCTAGATGTTTCCTGGATCAGACTAAAAGCAGGTTCATATTCGATAGGTACCTGAAAGTTCCCCTCCTCAGTCGGCCTCAGTGACTCCCATTCGGGCGAGTCCAGAAACTGGTGGGGGAAGATGTAGTGCAGGAACTGACCTTCTAGTGACACACGGATCCTGAGGACCCACAAGGGAGAGTAGACAGAGCAGAGAGTAACAAATGACCTCCACAGTAATAGAGCTGCTCAGGCGAGGGAATCATATTAGTGCTTCTACACAAATTATTGCAATCCATCCCAGTGCAAAGTCATCCGAAAGGCAAGTATGAACTGTACATTTATTATATCAGTTTAACAGATAGAACACAATGTAGTGTACAAGATAGTATACTGAAACTATAGTTACTATACTATACTATACTATACTCTATTATGATAGCATAGTAAATAAAAGTATACTACTGAAACTCATTTGTATTTTAAACGAAACGTTTTAAAATGAAAACAGAATAGAGTGGATGTAGCCTCAGGCCTACTGAATCTGCTGATAATAAGATGACTGTGCCCAGTGCACACAAGAGCAGCACAATGTCAGATATAATCCTATGCCATATGGCAGTCTAATCAGTGGATAATACCCTGGTGTATCTGAATATTCCTAGAGAGGCCTTCTGGCTAACTTCAGGAGGGAACTGCTATGAGTCGCAAAAGTTGGTAATTGGTATGAACAGGCATTCATAGTAGGTTAATGCCACATTAGCTCCTGAGAATAGAGCCCTATATGTTTTATGTAACCCAGTGGAATCTCTCTGAAGGCCCTCTGGCATTCCTTCCACTCTCAGAGTGTGGGAAACACAATGGCTGATGGGAAACTCACATCCAGGGAACAGTGGAAATTAATTTTGTTTGAAACGCATCCCATTTATTATTCCCAGTGACAAAAAAGACCTGGAAGAATGTCCTGAGGGCTTTTGGAAAAACATTATCTTCCAATAAACATACAGCAAGTTTGAGTGAGTAATCAAATACTTTTGATTGCATGCACAATCATTTTTCACTGATCTTAACACATAGATCTCAATACAAAAGTGTTTGCCTGAAATTGCACTGTGCCTATTTACAAGGGCAATGTTCCCACCTCTTTTGGGGCCTACCATCAAATGTTGGACCTCTATAGAAAGCTGAGAACCTGTAGTTTTCGTAGGAAACAGTCAACATAACTGTGTGATGTACTCACACAGAGTTACAGAGGCTAGAATATAGTTTTTTCTTTCTGCCAGATTACAAGCGTCTCTGAACTGACCACATTTCAGCCCTCTGGGTCACTTGATATCCCTTAGAAACACAACTGAGCCCTAGCACCAGGTCTTGTGAGGCTGTGTGCAAAAGTAGATCAATATATAATGAAAATATGAGTGCTTTAGACCATTATTTGCCAAGGTATGCTCATGTGTTTTGTAAAATGCCTATGGAAACTCCCCATAGGACTTTTTGTTATCCAAAATGCATACTGACACTCAAATGCTTACTACACATGAACCCCTTTTGTGTAGAAGCATAATCCTGGTCTCAAATGAAAGGTAACACTTTGAGGTTTCTTGTGGACTATTTAGATTGTATGTCAGGTGTTCTGATATAGACTGACTACACAAAATATGGAATAATAAGTCTCTATTTTTGCATTTACATTGTTGGTTCAATGAGAGTGTATAAGATAAACTATACATCTGTACAACTAATATTGGATAATACAACATGAAGATTCAATTTATATGGATTCTTGTGAATATTTCAGTACCCAATATGTTGCATCTACTTATTGTGCTGCAGCTACACTGCAGCCAGAAGTCAGGGTAGCACCAAAAGCGGAGGAGGGGGAGGGGGGCATTTTGGATCAAATTTAATTGAGACATAATAAAATTAATCTGAAAATGTAAAGCACTATACAGATTGTACATGAAAAAAGTTGGATTTTTGGATTCCCAAGAGCCAAAGCTTTGAAATGGTGGATAACATTACTATGCTACATAGCAATATGGTGCATACAATTGATTTAGAATGTTGGGGAGAGGTGGGGGAGGGGGGTAACCGTCCAGCCGGCGGGTCATGAGGATTAAACTGTTAATCATAGACTGAATTGTATATTACAGTGAGATCTGTTTTCACATGCCAAATAGACTGCCCTCCCAGGTCACGCGAAGTAAACTTTTATGAGTTCAACCCCGTAGCTACCTGCTTATCTCATCGTGCCAACCTGACTACCCTCCTCAGCCAAATGCCCCGACACCAGAGAGGCACCCCCCACTCTGCAAAGGGAGTTGGGAAAGGCAGCTCAGAGGCACACTCACTGACTGGTTTACAACCTTCAACTGCATGGATGTATTTCAACCCTCCATATCCTGTTTCCATTGGCCTGCTGGGAGTCTCTCTGAAGTTTCAGTTTTTTATGGTGCCATTTTAGATTTGGCTAATGACACACAAACATGTCACTCAGAATATATGTTTAAATAGGAAGGATCTCACTTTATTTGAAATGAGCAAAATCAGCAAATTTCTGTTAAAAATTAATGTTTTAAAATCCATCTCTTACCAATTTTTCCAGCCATTGTAAAGTGGACAATGAGAAGGTATATTTAACTAGATTGAAAAGGTGCACAGCACACACATAAACAATACACATGCACACACACACTTCACAAAAAATGCATAAATGCAAACCTTTGACCTTTGTTATTTGACTTCATAAATGCTCATTCTTTCTGCAACCCCTTTTCAATAAAAACCAAATGCCCCCACTGGTCACTCACCTCCCTGTGAGCAGGAGGGAAAGCTGGTCGATGGGCGTCTTGCCCTCGACAGCGTAGGTCTCCTCGGCAGCCAGCGCCAACACTTTGTTCTCGCAGGCGGCCGTGATCTCCTTAAACACCTGCACGGGCACGCCGAGCGGCACGTACACGGTCTGGTAGAGCGCCGCCAGCTCCTCTCTGCCCAGGCCGTCGCGCAGTAGCCGCACCACCAAGTGGATGATCTGGCAGAGGCACGCCACCACCAGCAGGATGTTCCACACAAACACGTCCAGGCCACAGACGGTCAGGAAGCCCCAGAGTGAAAGGCAGACATGCGCCGGCACCAGCAGGCTGAAGATGTAGAGGGCGCCATATGCAGTGCTGCCCCCCATGTAGCCCAGGATGAGCACTGTGTTGCCCAGCTGGTAGAGGGCGCCCTCCGTGTTGTTGGTGAAGCCGTTGCATGGCTCAGCGTAGAGCACGGAGCCAAGGCTGGTGGAGTTGTCCCCGCTCATGTCTCTGTCTGTGTGTGTTTTTTGTGTGCGTGTTTGTCCACACTTTAGTTCACTCTGCTGATCACACTCAGATATCCGAAGTAGAAATAAAACTGACAAATCAAAGTGCAAGCTCAGATACTGTGAGCAGACCAAAAGACTTTGTCCTCCGAATTTTTTCAGTCGATTCTCCAGTGAAACATCTCCGACATGTCAGCAATGACGACAGATTGTTCCCATTGGTTCTGTTCTGACGTCCTGTTCATTTACAGTGTTTGTTTATTCCCACAACAACTCCTTGTCGAATTTCCCCAAGCAGAAAACCCCCCTTTGACAAATCGTCACGACGCACTGGAATCGTCTTCATATTAGGCGTCCTTCCATCTCTTTCCCACACCCTCCTGCACTCTCGCCGATACTTCACACACAAACCTCCTGCTCCCCTCTTCACACAAAGTGAAGTGAGTGATCTTGGTCACTGAGAGAGGGAAAGGTATGATAGAGAGAGAAAGAGACCAGAGCGACAGAGAGAGGGGGAGGGGGCCTACAAGGATAACCATGTTTGGAATTGAAACCTAAGGAGAAGAGAGCCACCGACAGAAAGCAGACCACTTACTTAACATAACAGCAGAGACCATGATAACAGGGTGGCAGTGAGCAGCGGTGCACACCAAAACCTCCAGGGAAAGTCGCACCACCTCTTGGCAAGTCTGCCTCTCGGCAAGAGTTTTTCTACAGCAACAACGGACACTTTGGTTCAAGTCAACACCACCACAATGTGCTCGGAAACGCAGCGCTGGAGCAGAGGAGGTGGTTGTAGAAGAGAGGTGGAGGGGGTGAGGGGACATATTTGAGATACTAAAATAGATGGAATTACAGGGGAGGTCGCGTTTCACAGATGACTGCCACGCACTGTAACCCCAGCCAAAAGCGCGTCACCCGCACCTCCAGACAAACCACATTTTCTCATACCTGGCAGGGGAGAGGCATACCGTAGCTATAAAATCATGCATAAAACCATAATTTTTCCACTCACATGGAATGGAACACCTCGCATTAAAACATTAAAACCATGCATCACCATTTTAAACTGGTGCACAACTTCTTGTGTTAAAGAGTGACCTCTGCAGAATCTCTTTGAACTAGGGTTGACAGTGGTATGAACAGGACAACAAATTTAGGCCGTTTGTCATCACTGCATGACACAAATTCTCAAAATCGACCACTTATGGATTGTGGTGCACACTGAAATAGTGATGAAAAAATTGACAGCTTGTACTAGGATAAGTTGTTTTTTTAGTCAAGGCAAGGACAATCTGATCATTTTAAGCTTTACAGCTTATCCCTGACAGTAACACAAAATGTTGTGATGGAGTTCCACCATCAACTCCACACACGTAAACCCTAAAATGAGACTTGAGCAGATACTCTTAACAGTTAAGTTACTTTAGCCTATCGGTCAAAGGCACACTCAAACACATTGTGTGTGTGTGTTAAGGCTGATTGAGTAGCCAGTGACTCACATGGTGATCCTGTGTGTGTACAGTGCAGGCACCTCCCACTGAGGATAAGCAGTAAAGGTTACTCTGCAGAGCCCTCCAGTGCAGCATCTCAGCCATACAAGGCACTGAGCCAGAGAGAGACAGTGTGTGAACACATGCGCATAGAGAACTAGCACCCTCATGTCATGTGCCCTTGCTCAAGCCTAATTTACACTGCCCTGGAAATACAGATCCATGGAAAATGCATGTCAGTTTTGCACTTTTACTTTAATCTAGATTAAACACTACTATATACCCTTTCAAGAGTTCCATTATCAGCGTCATAGTTGACCCCACAAGGCTTCCGTTTTAACATTCCATATGTTATCTTAATGCAGAGGAAGTAGATTGAGAACCTAATAGAATGTTCAAGCATTGTTTTTGTTTTTATTGTTGAAAGGGTCTACAACACCGTCTAGGTCAGGCTTTACTGTGTGGTGAATTCAATCTATATCGTTTGGCGGATCTAAAGGTCTAAGACTGACCTACAAGCGTTCTGCTAAAACTGCATGCCTGTATAAAGAACTGCAGCACCTAACTGTGAAAAGAACTCTGATAAAAGTTAAGTGTCGGCTAGTTGTGCTCAACCTATTTTCGGCATGAGCACATAACTCAGGAGGTGCAGCTGTCATCATCCCACCCAGGAAAGAGTAACTGGAAAAAACTCCTTTGACCCAGGAAGTATTACATTGACCAGGAAGTTGTTTGTCCCTCTTACTTCAAGCTTTGGCCTTCTGAATCCAAGTAATAAAATGTATGACATATTATACAACCTTTGCTTGTGATGTGAAATTCAACAGAAAAGTGGCCTGTGTTGGAAGACATCTAACAGAGGAAAACACAAACAATCTTGCATAGGATTGTTTATTTCACATTTGTTCAAAGAACATATTCACAATTTCAGAGCATTAAGACAAACGTTCACGGTTCAGCAATCTCTTCCCTCAAAGGGAACATAAATAAAGCCTAGAGGAATATCCCTGGTTCTCCTCCAAGCAGCACACCATCCAATACACACTGGAAAGAGAAGGGGGAAAAAAAAAAGGAAAAACAGGTGACCAAATAAGCATTTTCAAACCACATGACCATCTGCATCAAACTGTACAGTTCATATCTTGTTTTAATATGAACGAACATGACTACTGCGGATTTAAAAGTTACAATAATATCACAAGGTAGAGTTTGCAGCTGCACGTTCCATTGACAGCTCAGTAAAGCACGTTCTGCAAGTGTCGCCATTTAACCCCACCCACTTCGGTACTCTATTGTGTCAAACCGCACACACATGAATCATCCTTACAAATTAGCTCATCTGCGTGGATAGCATCAGATCAGATTTAAAAAAAATAGATATACAAATAAATATCCATCAAATTATTTCAGCATCCCCTTATGATCACGAATACCAATTTGGTGGCAACTGGGTGGCCGGATTAGGGACAATCGAGTAGGAACTTCCAACTCACCTGTCTCAAGTCCTGAAGTAATCAAATCTTGAATCCAAGCGCCCTCATGCATTCCTTGTGAGCTTCGATGAGGCCTGTGCAACTTTCTTCTCCCTTCTCAATGATGCTGAAATAATCAACAGATATAGTTAATTCAACACCGCAAACAACTCTGCCCCATGATGCTAAAAGGCAATCCTTATTCAGTATGATCTGTTGAGCTTTGCTTTTTGTCAATTTGAGATCCTTACCATGCATCCCTTTCTTTTTTGGTCTCTGGACACGCACAGCATGGTTTCAGTGGTTTCTTTTCCGCTCCCTCAATGGCAGCTGATGGTTCGGTAACGCTAGCGGCAGAGATGGACGACATATCGAGACGAGGGCAAACTGCAGAAATTGAAATACACGAATTGGATGCACTGAACATAGATAACAGAACAGGAACAGCACAATGACGCAAACTATCGGCTAGTTGTACATTAAAAGCATTTTCGTGCATCGCTTCCGCATGTTAACTATACGTTAACGTTAGCTGGGTAACGCTAACTTAACTGGTCAGTAAGCCTTCATAAACCTTGTAACTAATAACATGTAAGAGGCTGTATCGTTATGCAATATTCCCAAACCAACTACCCAACTTGCCGTTAAAGCCATTGACGCAGTGAGTTGTATGTGCTAACGTTAGCATTAAAGCTAGCTATAACGTTATAGGACGTAAATTGGTATTATAGCAAAATACAAAACATGGATCAAGTACACCGACTTCCTACAAAGAATTGTATTGCATGAACTTACTCGGTTTAGAAACAACTGCTGAAATCTTGAAAAGCTGGTGATATCGTGTATTCAGACAAATCCTGATGAACTACAGCCCTCTAACCATGTGTGTCCTTCCTTGCACAACATGAAACATGTCTGGTCTGACATAATCCATGACAAATGAATGCTGGGTAATGTAGATTTTAGTCGCGACAACGAGCAGGGATGGGGAACAGCTTCAGAAAGTAGAAGTCCCACTGTAACAGGTGATTTCACTCATTAATTAGCTCATCTACGTGGCTGAGGAATTGAGCTAATAAGAATCAGCTGAATGGTTGGATTCAATGAATGGTTGGAATAAATAATGTGGTTAGGCCTTGTAGTGAAAAAGAAAGTCACATGCCTCACATGGCGTTTTATCCTTTTTAGGACTATAATTAATTAATTAAATAAATGTTCTCTTGTCCAGCATACAGACCTCATGGGTCACTTTCCAAGTCTTACAGAATACCTTGCTTTGGATAGGTAACCAGCCCATATTAAAACTTCTCTATTAGCTGCTAGGGGTGGGCATATCGATCCAAATATCGGTATCGATACCAACATTGGTATTGGTATCGGATCCATACCAGCGTGATGGGATCGATACTTTAATTTCTGTTCACTTCCAATATCTCTCAATTTATTCAAAATGCATTGTTCCTGTTTCACCAAGGGCTAGCCTACAGTCATGCAAACACCATTCCTTTCACATAATTGCATGCCTGCTTCGCAATGTTTTGTTGCTGAAATATTTGTCAATTATTAACAGTGGAAATCATAAAATCATTAGTGGTCATGGAAATGTATTCAAGTTTAGCATATTGATGTTTTATTCACGTCATAAATCATGACACACTGTTCTCTGCTACATAAAAGTATAAACGGCTTTTAGTTACAAATATCAGTATTGGTATTGGTATCGGCAATACTGGCCCTATATTTAATTGGTATCGGATCGAAACCAAATTTTACAGTATCGCACACCACTATTAGCTGCTTGCCTTGCAATGATCATTTACAGTCTACGGCACCAAGCCACAATAGCAGCACCTGCTGGTCAACCTGCACATAGCAACTGAAAACAAGCAGAATTTTCTAATAGTGTGGTGCTGATGAGGTGATAAAGCTCAAATTTCAATCTTGGTATCTTATATTGTTGAATTCTCATTCCTTAAAATAAAATTGTTATGGGCTTCTTGACTACTTATTTTCTTCTCCAGAAAGCCCCACCGCTCTATAGGCATGGGCCAGGGTGGGTTAAGCCCTGCCAAGCATTGTGTCTTGCCCACCCAAACAGTCAAGAAGTCAAATGTTTTTTTTCCCAACTGTGCATCTGTGCAGTGTGCAGTCTCAAACTCAGTTTGGATGCAGATGAGTTAATGTTGAGTGTAATGGTAGCTAGCTGGTACATAGCTGTGCAGTAGCCTAGGCTTATGTAGGCCTATGTGTGTTAGGTAACCGCCCCCCCTGAAAAGGCCATTTTTTACATGGATCTCTGTTTCTCAAAGTCACTGAGTGCTGTTGTTGGTATGAGAAAACGCCCCTAAAAACAATCAGTGCTAGAGCTGCTGCAGCCAACAGCTTAAACAGCCAGACAGCTACAGTACTATATACTATGGAGGGCATAATTTTAAATATGCCCCCATAGTGTAGCACGGTAGCTGCCTACTCTAGCTGTTGGCAGGGATGGGCAAAAATACATCAAAATTATGTATTTTAAAATAAAATCTAAAATACCACAATCTTAAGTAATAAACTACAAAGTACTAGCCATGAAAACAAAATACTGAATATGTATTTTGAAAGTACTAAACATACTTTTTAAAAAGAGCATGATATATCACTTTGCAAACCTTAATCTATTTATTCATCAGTAGGCCTACACTGACTGTTGATTAAATGGACAATATTTCAGAGCAACAGCTCTTCTCTGCCTATGAGACATGCCATAACCTGCAATAACAGTCAACAGATCAATATGCTGACCTCCATGTTACATCTCCTAAATACTGTATCAGAGATGCACTCAAAAAGTCACACCTGAACTCGTCAAGCGATACAAAGTGGAGACAAGTCTCCTACATCGTCAATGCATGCCCAGATTGAGCAATGTTGCAGGGCAACCACATAACCGGTTCCATGTGTTCCGATTGGATGATTAAAGTTCTCAAGAAACTGATTATTAAAGTTCTAAAGAAACTTGAGGTGTATTGTGTGTGTGAGCAACCTACAAGTTACTCATCTTGCACTGGATCATCCTCCTGAATCTCAATAGATCACAACAAGTCTGGACAAATTATGAATTAAATTAATTTTTCATCATGTTACTTTAGGTGATACATGTCATGGGGCAACTTTTTGCAGGGCAACCTGGTTCCATGCGTTCAAATTGGATGAGATTGGGGTGTGTGTGTGTGAGCAACCTATACATTACTCATCTTGTACTCTATCATCTACTTGAGTCTCAATAATCTGATCACAACAACTCTGGCAAAATGACAAGTTAGCACCAATCAGAGGCTGCATTCATTGTTTTGCACTTTTATGAGATCACATCACCAAAAGTCCTAGACTATCATGTATACGGGTGATTCTTCAATTGGGGGCAATTTTGCCATCTCAAATTTTAAATTATAAAATCAGGAAAAATTTGGTTTAAATTATGCCAAGACAATGCTTACATACTTTAATATGAAGGTATAATGCTGGCCACAACCGAGTTTAAATATATTTAAAATAATTTATATTTATTTGCCAACTGGCATTACAAAATGTCATTCCCATCACAACATCAAAAACTTGAAAATTAAATAACATGATCTAACAAGGAGATAATTTAAACTCATTCATGTTGTAAACATTGTTAACCATCAACAATAAGTATAAATTCAAAATGCTCACATTCAGCAAATTACATATATTTTGATATTCTCACCATCAACATGTGATTTTCTGTGTTCAACAAAGTACACTTTTGTTTAATTTCTGGAAAAGTAGTTTTAGATATTTTTTCTTTGAATATGTGGATAAGTATTTCATTAAGCTTTTCATGTAGCAGCTCAATATTGACGATAAAGCTATTTTTAAAGTATTTTTACTGTAAATTAAGTAACGTGGCGGTAATGACATGCTGTTTTGGTAACTAAACCAGAAACCTCTAAAAAAAATTCTAGAGAATCACATGAAACAATGGCATAAAACAGCAGAAAATATGAAAATACAGACCATAACTATATTGAGATTATTACCGGTAGGAAAAAGATGGCATGGTTTAACAATGCATATTTCAGGCCTAAAATGAAACCTCCTTGAAATATCGATTATTTATGGTTTTTTTTCTTTTTGTTGTTTAATCTGCATCCCTAGTAAGATACAAATAAATGTTTCATGGCAACTGGTCATTGACAATTCTTATGTATACTTCCAATGTATACTTCCAATGTTAAATGCGTGCTAGAGTGGACATCTGTAAAAGTTAAGGTTAAGTCAGTATAAGGTTAAATATTTGCATAAAATATTTGTAGGTCTAGCATTTATTATTGTTCCTTGACTGACAGAAAAAAGAGGTCTTCCTATACTTTCCCCCTGTATTCTCTAGACCTTTCTGCTAATGTCTTGGGAGTCATGCTGGTTGAAAAAAATAGGGTAAATTAGTTTTAGGAAGTAAGGTATCTCACTTGAGTTTCATTGCAACATCACACTATTAGGCTTCTTTAGCTTAATTTCTAAACAGATGATAAAATATAGATGGTGAAACAGAAAACTTGTCATTACCGCCATCACCTGTCATTACCGCCATCACCATCACGACAAGTTTTGTGTTGGTAATGATGGTTGCGGTAATGACATTTTTCAACTTATTTCAGGGAAAAAGATGCTAGGTCATGGATTTGCTAACATCATTCATCAGCTAGTACAACATGAACTTTAAATACACATAAATAATGTGAATATTTCATTTTTTTCATAAAAATATTGCTGCAACAGCATTTATGGTAATGCCGCTGAATAAGTCTACTCCATGATCAGAAGGAACACATGATTAAATTACTTACTTTTTCAGACATCAGATATCACTCTTCTCTCATGGCTGACATGTGCTTCCCTGTCACTATTCATTTCCATGGTTACAGCACAAACAAGTCTTATCCTAAAAAAATCCTAGTAGTAATCATAGACTGTCGCGGTAATGACGGTATTGTTGGGGGACAATACTAAATTGTTAAAAATATTCACAAATTGTATAGATGTGAACCAAAATAATGCATAAAATGCATTTTTAAGTTACTATTTAAACATATGTTGTGATTTTTTAATGAAATGATAACATTTAATCACATTTTAAGAACAGAAAAGTTTGAAAGTCTGGGTTGGGGACAAGGCCTAAGTAGCCAAATATTGGTGTTAAAAACAGTTTTAAAAATATAAATAATAAAGATTTTAGTGTATTACTTTTTTTGGTGGTGCAATAAACATTATTTGAAATAACTAAACTATTTATTTTGTAATATAGTATTTCTAACATGAATTTATAACCTGGGGACATAAAAGTTCCCCTAATTGAATAATGACCCATATGCAGCCCCTTCCACACTGAAATCACTTAATCACTTAACCCATCACTGTAAACTTGACCAAAATGGATGGTCCTTTTTTGTTTATAAGGCATTACTGAGAAAGTTACTTTTTTACCTAACTTCTCTTCTGAACATGAACTCAATCTGCCACAATTCCTTCATGGTGATGTCGTGATGATGAAATACATGTATCAGAAATACTGCCTATCCCTGGTTGTTGGCTGTAGCAACTCAAGCTAGGTAGTATCGATTTTTCTGTGTTTGTGTTTTGTGTTACCGTATGTCCATTTTGATCCAATTTGACCGTTTTGCTATGTTGCCCACCCAAAATTTCTACCAGCCCACCCAAGTAGGCCTAGCAGGCCTAACCATGACCCTGTCTTGCAGCCTTTCAGTGTCTCAGGAATCGTTGACACACGTCTGACTTCCTATGATGCTGCTTTGCAACAGCTGTCAGAAGAATTATTAGCATATCATAATAACAATAACACCCAAACATTAATAAGTAAACAATAATAGATAGGTGGTAGAGGTAAGGAGGAGGAGTAGTTGGAGGCTTATAAAGATGTTGACTGGTGTCATATGGGTTTTGAACTATTAGTCCATGAGCCACTACCACTTGGGGGGGCAAATTCTCACTATATTTTTCTGAAAGCTACATACATGGATTTCTATGGAACGTCACGAAACATGCGTGCGCAACCAAGAGGCAGAAAGCACCATAGAACAGCAAAAGAGCAAAAGAATAAGAGTTTTTGTGCTGAAAACTGCACCAATTCGAAATCACGATGGTTAGAGAATGCTAAATATGTTCAATATCCCTAACGGAATGCATGTCTTTGCCAAAAATGACAAAATACGATGTTATATTAATAATCCAAATGAACGTCAAACTTTGAAATATAGTCTGAAATGAGATGTTATTATCATTGAGACAACAGGGTTACAAAAAAATCCGATTGTAGTTTACAGCACCAGACTATTTAGGTTAAGTTTATAACATTGTGGACGGCCACCAAGCGTCTTCTGCCTCACGGCTGCGAGCGCATCTAGTTTTGTTGGTAAACGGGAAACCCGTGTATATCTCTGGAGTATAAAATGGTACAGTATGATAGCAAGTTGGATCTTGTAGCTTTGTGGCTGTACAGGCCTTCAAAGTTGACCTCTGATTTGAAAAAAAGGAAATTCCGCCTATTGGCTTTTTTTGTTAAAACACTCATAAGAGCCCAGAAAATAATCCAAACCTTATTATTACTGATGGATATGTGGTGTTTGATGTTGGCATACATATTTTGACTCATTATGTGATTTTGCTCTTATGAGAATTACCCCCCCCCCCCCCCCCAAGTGGTAGTGACACGCCCCTTTTTGGGCCTGTGGCTCATGGGTTTGAAGCAACAGAAACTCTGGTGAGCGTGAGGGACAAGATTCTAGAGCCCTCCTTTGGTCCACAGGTCCCTAGCCAACTGGAACATACAGATGCTAAACATGTTAACACCATTAACATTAGCTTCTACATCTAGCTGAAGTCAGTGAAACAGTGGTGGCAAAATTTTGTTGTAAAGCTTTCAAAGCTGAATAATCCCTTACCTGTCATCGCTTTTTTATCACAAATTTTGTGATGAAAACTGATGAAAAACAGAGTTCAACGGTCTCTCACCGACGTGCTAACGATACAATGGAAAATGCTGGCAACGACATTGAAGTTGAAATTGAAGATAAACCTTACAGCAGATGTGGTCGCGTCAAATCTCATCTGTTTGAACTGTTTCTTCCAAAGTTCAACAAACAGTCTTCATACATTTTTGGAAGCGAAATTGCCTTTAATGCGGAATGTGATCGTCAACGGCAAGCAGGGGTATTTGTAATACATCCCCTTAGTTCAATAAGGTGAGTTCAAATTAACATTAACGTTAGCATCTAACCAAAGATTAACAATCTTTGATCTAACTGTTTGATGCTAGTATAGAAGTTAGCTTTATGTTTTCTGAAGAAATCGATCTAACATTATCTACTAGATAATTATTAACTAGATAGACACGGCATTGAAAAAATAAATAATAAATATTTAATCATCTTGCAACTTCTGAAATATCATACAAAATATGAAGTATTTTTAAGTTAGCATGACAAAAACAAGTTAGCCAACATTAACTAACGTTAACGTTAACTCAAATTCAATCTAAACAGGACTACCCAGGGCTGTACATTAAGTCTTCAATTTACCTAACCTTTTTCAAGATAAGCAGTGTCCATAAAACAACATAACATGTAGTGATTACTTTGTATCTACATTGCAGGCACAATTATGTCCTGGTCATGGTCATATTGACTTTTTTAAACCTTTTGTCAATTCCAATGGAAATAGCCTATTCTGAGGAGGTTGTCGGAGCAGCTCGGACACTCTGGAAATTGTTCAATGTGTTTTCGGACTTATTGTTTCTTCTGGATATTTACCTGAACTTTAGAATGGGTATTCTCTCAGATAGCAATGAGGTATGAATGGTATGACTTATATTTTATTGTTATGGTTTAGTAAAATGTGGAAGTATACGTTTGTGTACCTTTGTATACTTTCACTAGGAAATTGTTACCCAATTTTATCCACTATCCTTATTGTCAGCTAAAGAAACAACTCAAGGCATCTTATTTAGGACAAATAGTTGC
Organism: Alosa sapidissima; assembly: GCF_018492685.1. NCBI lineage: Eukaryota > Metazoa > Chordata > Actinopteri > Clupeiformes > Clupeidae > Alosa > Alosa sapidissima. Next base: position 32,225,802 of record NC_055958.1, on the reverse strand, counting down.
ACTTTTGTTTAACCGCATTTTCTTCACATATAAGGGGTTTGCACGGCGTGTCATCAGATCGGACGTCGCCGTATTGGCGTACTCGCACCATAACCTCCTGAGAACCAATCCATAGACCTATGTCCTCTGTAGTGGACATAAGTTCTAGAAGCATACCCCTTTACCCCTTTGAGCTATTCTATCAATTCCTGTGGTCTTTTAAAGAGGACATCCTGGGCTTTCTAATGATATATCATGTGATTGGCTGGGTTGCTGGGAACCTCCTCTTCCTGGTTCTCAAAAATGGTTGACATCAAAACAAGCACATTTTATGGAAGGAGGAGAGATTAAGTCAAATAGTGTCTTCTTATTAAGCATTCATTATGCTGGCAATATGGTCTTGTTAATGAAAATGTCAGGAATCATATGATTAATTTTGAAAGAAGTTAAGTTATTTACATTTTGAAATAATAGTGACTTTATGAATGTCCATTATAATGGACACCAGGAAATTTAGGAGATCATTTGTATAGGATGAATGAGGGGGGGTCAGATTTGGAGCTCTCAGGTGATGAGTGAGTGAAACAGAGATGAGGACTATGAACCTGTGCCTCAAGAAGATAGCGAGGAAGAGTAAGACTAAAAAATGAATTATCGCAGATGAAAGAAAAACATGAAAATGAAATTAACAATCCAGAAAAAAGAAATACAACTGTCCAAAAAGGCAAATAAAGTAGTCTAGAAGGATAAATAACATTTTCCCTTATATTTGGTTAAGTTTACCCTTAATTTAATACCACTAAAAGCATAATTTGTCCATTTTTGTCTATTTTCATGGCTACCTTTTCATAGTAAAACGGTCCTTTTGTCCACCACAGGGGACATGCTATAAAATTTAAAATAAAATAAAAAAAAATAAAAAACATTTGTAAGATGTTTTTTTTTAATCCTAAATAGAAAGGAAATAAAAAAGAAAAAAAAGAAATTGTTGGACACTTTTTTTTCTTGGTTCCCAGGAGGATAAGAAAGCATAGGCACTGAAGTATATTCCGAACGTCATCAATAAAAATGTCTAATTAGTGCCTGTTTTAGGTTGTACCAATAGGTCAGACCGAGAAAAACATCTGGAGTATTATCGACTCCCAAAAGTTATTAAAATCCAGGGAGAATAATCAGGGATGGATTACTGCACGGGCCTACCGGGCCCAGGCCCAAGGGGTCAGGGGGCCCTGAAGCCCAAGCCTTTGCATGGAATCACTGCCTCAATATCAACAAATCAGGATGTAGGCTATTAATCTGATTGAATTAAAGTATTGACCATCCCCAAAATGCACCAGAATATAGGAAATCACATCAAACAAATTAAAACATTTCTGGGAGAGGACCCCCAAACCCCCCCTCCCACATATGCGACAATTAGTGGGGGGCCCTTAATACATCTGGGCCCAGGGGCCCGAAAGTTCATAATCCGTCCATGAGAATAATGCGAGAAGTTATCAGAGGAAAGGAGGCACCTTTTTTGTGGTCCAAGTCCTGCCCTATATGCCTTTGTATCTTAGATGCATTTTGATGAGCTTTTCTGTTGTTTAGACACGGCTACAATCACATAAGATATCCAAAGTGCATAATACTCCATTGTACTTCATTCACTGAGTACCGCCAACATGGCCGCGCGTGCTGGGTTACCCTGGTTACCGGCCAGAACGTGACGTCCGTGCAAACCCCTTATTGTTGTGCAGTGTGGACAGCATATTAACAAACAATTTATTGGCCTTCTTTTTCAGATAGCAATCATTGATGTAAAGGTTATTGCCAAGAATTATTTGAAGACTTGGTTTATTCCAGATGCAATAGCTTCATTCCCTGTTGACTTCATCATTGCCATTGCAGTAAATTAACTCATTACTATTCTCAAATTATGTCTGAAATGTCAAACTATTGGTTGAATTGTGACAGAAAATACAACCTCTTCTAGGAGCACTGGAATGACAAGGACACAAAATCACTGCAAGGTGCCAAAATTATGCGGATTCTTATGTTTGCAAGAATTCTTAGTCTGGTTCGTCTCCTTCGTGTGTCACGGCTAGTGAGATTCTTCAGTGAGTTGGAACAGGTACATATCTGGAACAGTGTGGTGCTTTCTTTCAGATGTTCTCTCTGTTTCCATCTACAGGGCCCATCATTTCGGTATAACTTTTCATGTTTTACTCTCTTTCCTTTTCTCAGATGTCTAATGCAAATCTGGAAGGTGTCCGTATCTTCTTAAGAGTCATTGGTTTATTCATGATGATGTTTATTCTGTGCCACTGGAATGGTTGCATTCAGTACTTTGTGCCTTTGCTGGCAAACTTCCCACCAGACTGCTGGGTTAAACACGAAGACCTCATGGTAAATTGTTACTATGGCATATTTACTTGAATGAAACACTGTTGCTTGGTTGCCTATATTTTATTGTACGAAAAGCAAGGAACTTAATTTTGGGTATGTATGGATGTTAGACATTATTTTTCTTTTTTTTACATCTTGCAGAATTCTACGTCAACAGAGAAGTACACTTTTGGAATCTTTCGAGCCCTTTCTCACATGATTGGGATATCCTACGGCTCTGAAAACCCTCCAACTAGTAGGTTCATCACCAAACACCAAAGAGCACTACAGTAGTTTGTTTTCCAAAATGTTAAAAATACTGTTAATGATGCATCATAGCTAGAAGGTTACTATGTATATGTATATATATATATATATATATATATATATATATATATATATATATACAGCTCTACAAAAAATTCAGAGACTGCATATTTTTCATCCTACGGTTGCCGAGTGACTTTCAAATGAGTTGGCGGTTATATTCAAAATTAAGAGGCCACTGCAAATTTAAATATGACCGTCAACTCATTTTAATGTCACTCAGCAACCGTAGGATGACATCAGAAAAATGTGCAGTGGTCTCTTAATTTTTTCCAGCGCTGAATGTGCATGATGTATTCCTATTGTTTTAGATGAGGTGGAACTGTGGATTGTCATGACCAGCATGGTATCTGGGGCACTGATGTACGCTATTATGGTTGCTAATGCTGCTGCCATGATGTCCAATGTGGATGCACCCTCCAAAGTCTATAAAAACAAGGTAGTGGATTAAGTTTATTTTTTTACAATGATCCAGAATTTTTTTTTTTGCCATATTAAACATCTTTATTCACCCTCTGCCTGTGCAACAGCAATCATAAGAGCTATATTTTCCGCATATTCTTTTATCATACTACTTTCTGTGTGAATATCATGATTTTTAGCTTGGTTAAAACCAGACTGCTTCTCAAATCTCACTTGAGATTGCGAGTGGGCCTGGAGAGGCATAAATCAGCCCAGCCATTGGTTGTGTTGAATGAAACAGGTTCGTCTGGGTTCATCTAGGCTACATGATGTTACTTGACAGTGTTTCCCCTAGAAATTTTTCCAGCAGCGGTGCTGTTGATCGTAGGAACCCCCCCCCCCAAAAAAAAGAAAATGTAAAAAAAAAATGACTCCTTAAATGGTGACTTCTGGTGGATTTTTTCAGATTGAGTGTTACAAATTATGACATAACCATCAACACAAGCATTTACAAAGCATGATTATTGCAGTACTTGAACAGGATTATTCATGTTTTTCTTTCACCTTTTTCATTTACATTATTAGTAATTAGCCACTGTACAACTGTACACTGTAGGCCACTGTACAAACTATTACTATTTAGAATTATTTATGATACATGATGCATTCAAAAATAATTGATGTCCTATTTTTTTTTTTATTGACTTTTGCACAGCACTGTATAAACTATATAGACTTCTCTTTCATGTCATTACACTGTATTGGTGCTATGCAAGTCGAATTGAGTGCCTGTCACTTTAAGGCTGTGACGGCCCGTGGGGCTTGCTTGATTCTCACGGTTTTAAGCTAATTTAGTAGCGTTGTTGTGCATGGTGCATAAGAATATGTGGATGAAATGAATTATGTTTTCCATGTCATTTGGTAAAATAAATGCTCAAAAAGCTTTGGTGAGCTCTACAGGAATTACAAACTATCTCCAGATGTAAATGGTTGCGTATCCTATTACTCAAATTCAATTAAACCCACCAATAGGCTAGCTAGACTTTAGTTTCACAGCCTAGGTATTTTAGCAACACAGGGCTTGAAAGCATTGCCTGTATCACAAACAAAAACGAAGCAATGCGTGGAATTTATCTGGGAATAGGCTACTGAAGGTAGGGACGAGCTACCTCGCTGGCGTGTTTAATTTGGTTCCTTGGTTAACATAATGTAGGCTACGTTTTTTTGCACAAAATTGCATCTGCTAATAAACTTAAACATAAACACAAACAAGCATGATCTCCTGTGGAATCCCTGACTGCGCCTTCAACGTTAGCCTACTATTATTTGTTGACATCAAACCTGAACGAACGGCAGCTGTTCCTGAAGTTCACTTGCGTGTTTTTTTTATTTTTTTAATTAGGCAACTTTTTTTGCAGTGGCGCTTGAATTCCAAGAGCGCCGCTGCGCAGCTGATGAATACATTGTAGGGGAAACACTGCTTGAATGCAATGCCATACATAAAATGTTTTTCAGCTGAATCATCTGGACGACTACATGACCTACAGGAAACTACCAAGAGATCTACGTAAACGCATGCATGACTACTACCAAGCGCGCTATGGCGGGAAGTGGTTTGATGAAAGGGAAATTCTCAGTTTGCTCTCCAAATCTTTAAAAGAGGTACCAGGAAAACTTTTACTGTTTTTTTCTGTGTTCTATTATTATTATTATTATTATTATTATTGTTGTCTATGTAGTAGTAGTATGTAGTAGTAGTAGTAGTGGTTGTTAAAGACAAAAAATATGGCCATTATATTGTGAGAGCTTAGATGTAGTGAAATTTTGAGAAAGTCAACCTCAAAAAGATAGCTCAGCATTTGCTCTGTACGCATGTTGATCCAGTCCAGTCCGCTTGAACTACAAACATTACAATGTCATACTCCTTAAGTAAATACCACTAGTCCACTGATCAGAGAGTTTTGCTTCTATCTACCTCCTCATTGGCTGCAGGAGATTCTGAATGTCCTGTGTGCCAGTATGCTGGAGTGCACGCCAATGTTCCAGGACCGTGACTCCAGCTTCATCAACGCCATCCTGCTGGAGCTACACTACGAGGTGTTCCTGAAGGGGGATGTCATCGTGCATCAAAACGCCCCGGGCGACCGCATGTTCTTCATCGAGCACGGCCAGGTCCTTGTGGCCACTGACACCTTCAAGATAGAGCTGTGTGACGGAAACTACTTTGGCGGTGGGTGGGGTTTTTCATTTCAGTTGAGCTTTAAAAGTCACAAATTGACAAAGCCTATGTCCTTGTCTCACAGTTTAGTGGTGTTGTTATGACACCTCTTTCTTGTGTGGCATTCCTCTTGTCTCTCTCTTACTCTGGTGGTTTGGTGCGCTCCTTTTGACAGAGATCTGCCTGTTGACCAGAGGGAAGCGTGTGGCCTCGGTCACTGCTTTGTCCACTTGCCACCTCTTCTCCCTCTCTGTGGACAGTTTCAATAAGGTGCTGGAATGCTTTCCGGATGTCCACCAGGATATCATGAGCACAGCATTGGCGAGACAGGCAGACCTTGAGAGTAAGTATTTTCCCCAGCAGTCTAGTATGCTCCCCCCCCCCCCCCCCCCGTAAAACTGGCTGTATCTTGGAAAGTATTGATCTTACATAATACATTTTACAGTGTGTCTCCTGGGTAACATAGGTACACCTGGTAATTGTTTCAGAATGTTTTGAGACCTAAGTGCGTGGGTCCTGGTTGAATTGACATGGAATGACACTATAGGTTTTGAGAAACATATACTGCCATCCAGACAATGCCTGGGACAGCCGTGGCCTACTGGTTAGCGCTTCGGACTTGTAACCGGAGGGTTGCCGGTTCGAACCCCGACCAGTAGGCATGGCTGAAGTGCCCTTGAGCAAGGCACCTAACCTTGCCCTAACCCTCACTGCTCCCCGAGCGCTGCTGTTGATGCAGGCCGCTCACTGCGCCGGAATTAGTGTGTGCTTCACCTCATTGTGTGTTCACTGTGTGCTGAGTGTGTTTCACTAATTCACGGATTGGGATAAATGCAGAAACCAAATTTCCCTCATGGGATCAAAAGAGTTTATATACTTATACTTATACTTATACTTAGTCTTTTCAAGGGAAGACCTTGAGTATTTCAGGAAAATAATGCCAAAATGAATTCTGCACATATTTAAATAGTATTTCTCCATAGAGGAAGAGTCCAGGTGCTAAAATGGCCTGTCTGCAGTCCAAAGATTTGTCAAATTAGGTTCATAATGGAATGAAAAACATGACTAAGAATACCCCATACTGTTGAGCAACTGAAATCCTATATCGGGGAGTAATGGGACAACATTTCATTCTCAAAACTCTAGCACATTCAAAATGAACATAATATTTTCCATGAAATAGACCAAATTTTCATTTTCAATATTTGATATGTTGGCTATGTCCTTTTTGCTGCTAAATATGGGTTTACGAGACTTGTATATTATCACATTCTGTTTTATTTGCATTTTACACAACGTCCCAACTTTTTATATTTTGGGGTTGTAATACATTTTTTTATAAAGCTCCTTTCACCTAAAGTTGCTTTTATATATATATACCAGTTTCACAGAGCACCTGTGAATTGAATGTGTGTGATTGTGTTTGTGTTTGTTTGTTAGACGCTGAGAATGAATGCTACACTGTCCCCTGCACGGAGACAGAGAGTTGTGAGACTGTGGAGAATCCCACCACTTCAGGTTTAAATGACCACGCTGAGGAGGAGTTAGGAGAACCCAGCCTTGGGACTTGGAGATTGAACTGGATGAAATAATGAACGGGATCGGATAAATGGAAACTTAGTTTTAGTCTTGAGAGTTTTTGAGTTGTTTTGATGAGCTTTCTGAACTTCTTTTGATGAACTTGAATTTCTTTAACTTTTTGGAATTTTGTTTGCTTAATGTAATGAACTATTTCGAATTTTGTATCCAAAGGTAATTCATCTATGCCTTATTAAATGTTGACCCTAATAGAATTAAAGAATATTGAATGTCATAGACTGATACTCATTTTTTTCAGTGTAATTATTTACAGAGCCTTAGGTCATCATTGGAAAACACCATTAAGCTGATGAACAACCTCACAGCCTAATGTAGTGTACATGAAGTATTGGCCCAGTGAAACTGCGTTAAAATTGCTGTAAAAAGTATTTACCAATAGCATTTTCCATATTTAGATTCTACAGAAGTAATCCTCCTTACGATACTTGGCAGGCAGGAATGTCTGTTTGGAGGTTTCCCCGAGTGGTTCACACGGTTTAGGGGTTCTCAGTATTCCTGATGCCCATTTGGTTGACATGTCTTTCACGGCTGTAAATTCGTTTTGCTGCATGCTTGATTGTTTTAACATGATTCTGATTTAGTAAAATGGGAATATTTTAATGAATTCATACATGCTTTGAGCAGGGGGAGACGAGTCATTTCATTGCGGAAGGGTGCCTGGAGCACGATGGGAAACCTTGGCCGTTGCAGTTGGCCAGTGTTTAAATGGTATCTGCAGTAGAGCATCTCTTTTGGCAATAGCTGCCAAAATGCTAAGCCAGCCAAAAAACATCACTTACAGGAGCTTTAAAACTTAATATTGTGAACAGATAGTAACTGAGTATTCAGTGTGACTGTGTGACCCTCTTGACATCACTGCAGCAACATTCAACAGCACACATGACCACAGAACCTGGTAACACGACTGGTATCATTCTTTGAAAACATAAATTATTCATTGCTATCAAGTCGCCCTTTATTTCACTCTATTGGTTTTTGGCGGCCGTGCAGAAGTAGCCCAGTGTATCATACTTCTATTCATCATAAGCCTATGCTTGTGTCCATATGATATGGTTTCATTCAGTTCTGGTATAGGCTACATATCCCTCATTTCTCACCTGACAACCTCTCTCTCTCTCTCTCTCTCTCTCTCTCTCTCTCTCTCTCTCTCTCTCTGTCTTATTCTCTCTCTGTTTCTTTCCCTGCCTCTCATTAGCATTGACCCCTAATCTCTCGTTATTAATTAATGCAGCAGTTATTCCCGTTACCCCAGACCTCATCGGCCTGCAGCAGAGCGTGCACGCAGCACGCGGCACACGACCCGGAGCCAGCTGACTGGTTCAGATGACTATAATTGTGATACTGAAAACCGGCCAGCGAGCATCGTTTCTGGCGGGGGCCAGGTGAGCCTCCCGTCTCCTCCCCTCCTGCTGCTGCTACCGGCCGTTTCGGAGTCATCTGTGCGTGAAGCGAGGGCTTGCTGAATAGTTGATGAGCGTGACAGAAAGAAGGAGACAGAACGGAAAGTCTGGCAGCCGGCCGACTCGGTCTGAGTCGCGCACTTGCACACTCGCTCACTCACTCGCTTGCTCCGCTCCTCATCTCTGCCTCCTCCTTCTCCTCCTCCTCCTCCTCCTCCTCCTCCTTCTCCTTCTCTCCCCCTGCTGCCGCCGCCCTCAGCATCCGTTCGGAGGGGACAGGGCCCTGGGAAGTGTGATGGAAAATTACCCCCCTGAGTATTAACAGAGCAGAAAGACTCGGCACAAAAAAAGGAAGTCGCCTCTCTCTCCCATCCTCTTCCTTTCCTCTCCGCTCCGCTCCGCTCCGCTCCTCCAGCGTCCTCCCCCCACCCCGTCTAAAAACAGAGACAGAAGAAAAGAAAGGTGGGGGGGAGTTGGCAGAGGAAGCTCAGTGGAAAAAGATGCTCAGGATAGTGAGGTGACTAAATCTGCTGCTGCTGCTGCTGCTGTTCCTGTTTCTTTTCTGCTGCTGCTGCTGTTTGCTGCCAGGTGAGTAAAAGATGGAGGTGCCCAGGACCCCGACCAGAAGATGCTCCATAGTGACTGCGGGCGGTTGGAAGAACCTGCTCCTGCCCCAGCAAAACCGGCAGTCACTGTATGTGTATGGCAGTGAGTTAGCCGTGGAGGAGGCTTGCGCCAAGCAAAAGGAGAGCGGGATACTCGTCATCCACCCTTTCAGCCCCATACGGTAAAGTGGCCCACTCACTCACTCACTGTCCTGTGTCGTCTTCACTGTGTGTGGATGGAGGGAGGTGGTTGTGTGGCTGCTTCGACTTTGGGTCAGCGTGTTATTAACTTGCCAGACAGACACTTAAATGAAGAGAAATTGTAAGTGTCTGTAAGACAGACAATTAAATGAAGAGAAATTGTATTATCAATGGACGTAAACAATGTGAAGAGGATGAAAGCTGAGTGAAGGAGAAATATAACCCCCAGTGAATGTAAACACTGAGAAATATTAAATGTTGTGCAATTGTAATGTTAGACTAAGTAGTTGCTTTGGTAATACAAACTCAGCACTGTTGTAAGTACTAGTAGAAGTAGCAGTTACAGTATTAAATTTGCAGTAGTGGCATTTGTAGTAATTGTGTTTTAATGTACCCACTTCACCATCAGGAGTTATTATATCATGTGCATGGTGGCTATTACCTTTCTGAACCTGGTTGGGATCCCCATGGAGATTGCCTTCCTGGACGGTGGGAGTGGCGCTGGCTGGGAGGGGTTCAATGTGTTTTCAGACACGCTCTTCTTGATTGACGTTGCTCTGAACTTCAGGACGGGTATCATTACTGATGACAGTGAGGTAAGGCTATTCATTTCAGCCAGGCGGTGTTTACAAGCCTGGCTGAAATGACCCTGACAAGCGTGTAAGGCTCTCAGTCAACACCCGTGGCACAACCTTTGATTGGCAGCTTTTAATGACCGTTGAATGTATTGTGTTTTGTTGGCCTGTCTGATGTGTCTCCCCAAAGACACCAAATGCACTATTGTGACTCAATTAATCAGTGCTTTTATTTACATACCCTTTTGCATGTGTAAATGATAATAGTGATATATAGTGATATTAATATTATTATTATTATTATTATTGTTAATAATAATAATAATAATAATAATAATAATAAATATAATAATAATAATAATAATAATAATATAATGATAATAAATGTTGGTTGTTTTGCAGTGGTGGTTGTAGTGGTTAACAGTGTATCTTGTATAAGCTATTCATGAATGATTAATAACCCACTACACTGCATTTGTCACTTACAGGCTGCTGTTCTTGACTTGAAGAAGATTCGTATTAGTTATTTAAAGAGCTGGTTCATACCTGATTTGATTGCTGCATTCCCAGTTGGCTACATATTGCTCATTGCGGTAATGGGTCAATCCTCTCAATATTTTCTTCGAATAAGCTGTGTGGATAGTGTGGACAGGCACTCAAATGCAAGGCTGTGCTTGTATGCTTTGTCAGGACTTGACTTACAGCACAGACCCCAACTCTACCAAGACTAGCAGAATGGTGCGAATCCTGATGTTCGTGAGGATACTGAGTCTGGTACGACTTCTACGGGTATCCAGGCTGGTCCGGTTCTTCAATGAAGTGGAGAAGGTGAGTAAGCTCTGGACATCGCATCTCTAGAGTTATATCTCAAACTCCATCAAGCACTGGGCCTTCAAATGCAGTTTTACAATTTGTAATAGGTATAGTATTTACAATGTAATAAACATACCGTATTGAAAATTACTGTAGCATACCAATATACTTTGCATTGTTTATAAACTATATGAGCTTCAATATTTCATCATAACTATGTGACAGAGCTGCCGTCTCCTTCCAGTGAGCAACCAACCCCCAACCCCCCCCCCCCACACACACACACACACACCACACACACACACACACACACACATACACACACACACATGTATGTGCTTTATTCATCTCTCCAAGGTGTCCAATGCAAACCTTGAGGTGGTGCGCCTGTTATTCCGAGTGCTGTCCCTCCTAATGACCATATTCCTCCTGTGCCACTGGAACGGCTGCATTCAGTACTTTGTGCCCATGCTGGAGGACTTTCCAGCGGACTGTTGGGTGAGGAGAGAGAATCTCATGGTAAGGTTCTAAATAAGTAGCTATGGCAACCGAATACGGATACTGTGTAGAGTGGAAGTGTAAAAGTTATCCTATAGTTTCCAGTTCCTGGAATGAAACACTTAAGTATGCAAGGCCCCAAAAAATGGCTTATTGATCAATATTCTATGAACTTATTTCCAAATAACAAAAGAAAGATCATGCATACCTACTAATGCTTCATCAGTGTTGCACATAGTGTGACCTGCATTTCCCTTGACTCTTACTATAACTCATGTAACAAATAGCACAAGCCAAATTCGGCTTGGTTATTTAAAACCAGAAAAGAAAACAAAATATGCTTTGTCAGGATATGTGATGCCTTCAGATCATGGCAGTATATTCTCATTGTACCTTATTTTCTATACCATATCATGTGACCTCTATAAAAAGAAAGTGCTGACTTGTATCCTCTTCCTCAGAACGCCTCGGTGGCTGAGAAATACTCCTTCGGCATCTTCCGGGCCCTTTCTCACATGACTGCCGTCTCTTACGGATCCTCCGAGAGCCCCACAAGCAAGGCGTCCACTTTAACTAAGCATGCTGCCTTTTGCCTTTCGTTGTTGTCCTGCAAGACTTGATTCAAATTTACACTGGTGTGCGTTTCTCTCCTAGATGAGACAGAGATGTGGATTGTCATTATCAGTATGGTGTCGGGGGCGTTGATGTATACATTGTTGGTGGCTAACGCTGCGGCTATGATGTCCAACGTTGACATAACAGCGAAGGCGTACAAGAGCAAGGTATCGTACTATAAGCCGCTGAGCTGGGGAGGAGGGAAAAGATAGTTGTTTTGCAAGTGTTTGCAAGCATCCAGAGAAAAAGAAGGAAAAAAAAACATCCAAAGCTGAGTGATGCAGGTGTTGAAGAATGCAGCTGGTCTACTCACAGGTGCATCTTCCCACAGATGAATCATCTCGACGACTACATGACCTTTATGAAGCTCCCCAAAGAATTGCGCGTTCGCATCAGCAGCTACTACCAGGCCCGCTATGGGGGGAAATGGTTTGATGAAAAGGACATATTAAATTGGGTGTCTGAGTCTCTGAAAGAGGTACGGTGTGGCCATGCTTTTCACTGATGATTTTTTTTTTTTTATGGTTAGAATTTCTGTGTGTTGTGTTTTTGCTGTAAGTTGCACTCTTTGATAAAAAGACATTGACACTTTTTTATAATTTTTTCATTTAAACTTTTATATTCACACTGAATTTGTCAAATCTGTCATTTCTTAATGAAAGGAAATTCTGACCATCATGTGTGACGGGCTGCTCAGAAAGGTGCCAATATTCCGGAACTGCGACAAAAGCTTCATCTCCTCGATCCTGCCTCATCTGCAGCATGAGGTCTTCCAGGAGGGCGATGTCATCGTCCAGCAGAACGGGCCAGGTGACCGCATGTTCCTGATCGAGCACGGCCAGGTCCTGGTGGACAGTCTGGAGAAGGAGCTCTGCGATGGAGACCACTTCGGAGGTCAGGTGGTCTGGGCCCATAAACTCATTTTGTTTCAGTGTTGCTATTGTTCTCATTTTTGTGTGTCATGTGAGTGGTCAGTTTTTTTTAGTTTGCTGTGTTTCATTGTTTGTTGTCCAAACTTCTGGAAGTCATGTGATATGCCTCCATATTTCACACACAGTGAGATTTTCATTGAAATACTTACTTTTATTAGGTAGGAGGGTTTACTGAGATGAGACTGTATCAGACACAAATGAAAGTTAGAGGATTATCTCTGAAATGAGTGACTGCTGTGTCTTGAGTGTGATTGTCAGTGTTTCACTGAGGCACTGACGTGCTTTGTCTGTGCTGTGTGTGCCCTCACAGAGATGTGCCTCCTCAACCAGGGCAATCGCTTATCTACAGTCCGAGCCTTGACCGTGTGCCAGCTCTTCTCTCTGTCCGTGACTAGCTTTCACGAGGTGCTGCAGAGATTCCCAGACGTCAGGAAGGATTTGGAGAAGATGGCCGAAAACACCAATACAAGCTTTGTGTGATGCAAATACTGAAGAGACAAAAATGTTCCTTTCTTTTATATACCAAACATGTATTTTTTTTATTGATTCTCATGGACTTGAATCAATGCCATAATCTAGGAAAGTTAAGGAAGAGCAACTAAATTTTCAATGACCCCACAGACTCAGAATTTTAGTAAGTTAATATTTTATTTGTATTTTTTGAGGTACATCAAATAATCATTGAGAAAGAAATTAATTATTTATTTTGTTAGAGTGCCCCAAAACCGTAAAACATTTAAACTTACTGTACTACGCAGGTCTGCTTACCCCACTCACCCTAACGCGAATCTCACACACTAACACACACTCACACACTCTCTCACACACACACACACACACACACACACTTCTCTCCTCAGCCGAACACACACACAGTGCCCGTGGCCAGCCTGTGCTTGTACTCATACAGGTAGTAGGAGGCCTGGGGGAAGTTGCACCTCATTTCCATCTTACCAGGCACCACATGGACGGCCACGCCGGCTCCCAGCCCCTCGCGCAGCTTGCGGAGCATGCGGGAGGCCAAATAGAGGCGCGCCTTCTCCGGCGCTTCCTCCAGGGTGGCGTAGACCTCCGGTGGCGGGTTGGGGATCTTCCACTCCAGGTCCACAATCAGCTGGTGGATGCGGGCCTTGTCCAGGGAGACCGGCGCGTCCCGATAGCAGGCCACCACGTGCGGGCACGGCGGCGAAGTGCCACTGGGGCGGACCGACAGGAAGTTGTTGGGTGGTGGTGCCACGATGGTGGTGGTGGCGTCCACCTCCCCCTCCCCTGTTTCGGGTGTCTCCTGGGGGGGAACCTCCCCAGCCCCCACAGCCGCCATCTCGTCCTCCTTCCAGGCGCCCGAGGCCGGGTGCACCATCACGGCCCAGCGCAGCCAGTCGTAGTTGCGCTCCAGCTTCTTGAGGATGCCCTCGGCCTGCTCCTCCGGTGGCTTGCCGTCACACAGGGCCTCCTGCACCTGTCGCCGGATGTCCTCCTCGGCCTGCTGCAGGAAGTAGCCCGAGCAGCGCCCCCCGGTGGTCTTCATCTTGCGGTACAGCGACCCCATACGGTCAGACCAGATCTTCATGAGCAGCGCCTGGTCTCGGCCCACCAACGACGCCTGAGTGAAGAGGCAGAGGAGCCCTGTGCCCAAGACAAAGTTCACCTGTAGCACACACAGCAGTAGAGGCATACTGTAAGTGTGTTTAAGTGTTGCCACATTAACAATTAATTTTCATCAGTCAGGCTTCAGGTTAATAATTCAGAGCTCAAAAAATGTTCACTGCTGCTGTATGCTCTCCTGCAAATTGAACCCTGGGGTACAGCATTTCCATAGAAAGAGAGAGTGAGTTTTTTTTTATTGCCATTTCTCTGCAGTTCAAGAGATCACTTGGTATGGTCAGCTGGTAATCATGATGTTCATGAACTAATAATCAGTCATTAGTCAGTGTCTATCTCGCTAGAGGCCCAACAGTATAATGTTATCATAATAATTGTGCTACACTATAATGTTAATGGAACTTTAATGGAACTAGATGAATGCTGAACACACATATGCTGATGCAATAGTTACCAAAGTACAGAAATACTAAAATGTATCAACTTTTGTAATTCCCTGTTGGGTGAACTGTATTAGAACAAAACATGCTTTCATCAACATTAATCTATACTGTGTGTTAACCTTGAATATGCTGTATATACCTTGTAAATATCACATTCATCATCTGTAAATTGGCTATGAATTGCTATATTTTTTTTTGGTGGGTCAGGTTTTGTTAAGTTTGATAGACCAAAGCTGTAGAAAGCTGTCAGAGGCCATCAATTCCTGAGGCAGTGACAGTTTTTCTTAGCAGCCTTTGCTTATTTTTTTGTTTTTCAAAAATATCCGAAAGCTAAAAGAAACTGCCTCAAAAAAGAGGAGACTCTGCACAAATGTTGTGTCTCTTCAGTGAATCCAGTCCCCTTTTATCACTGAACAAGTACTCTTGAAAGAGTGACATTTTTGTGTCAGCTGACATTGCACATTGATGTTTGTTTTTGATAAGTCTACCAAAGTTAAAGAAGTACTACCTCCCAAGGTCAGGCCCCACCTTCCTCTGACAGAGTTCAGATTGTGGATGAATGAATAGATATACTGTATTTATACTTACTGTATACAAAGCTATTCCAGTGATATTTGGTCATTATAATATTTTGATTAAAAAAATCAAAAAAATGTCAATCACTTTCATTGCAGATTGAACAGAACGCTATACTTTAACCAACTTTGCTTTGTGCAAATTTTTCTTTTAGAATAGAATACGATATACTTTATTTATCCCTGATTTTGTAATATGTATCATTTTAATTAGTTAACTATTGTATTGTTTTCACATATCTAATTTTTCCATTAAAGAATATCTCTATCTCTCATCCAGCCTTGTGTTAGAACTATTTTATGTAATTTAATGTATTTTAATTCATCAGTGACTATGTCCACTCTGTCCAACCAAATGAGACAACACCCTTCGCTGCCATTTAGTTTGACCAGTTTGACCTCACTGACCTTGACGCAAAACTCCCTCATCTCCCAGCGTTTGGGTTGGCGGTTTTGGACCAGCTCCTCCAGTATCGTGGGCTGGTCTGTCAGTGCGGAGATGCCCATCATTCGGCTGTAGAGTGCAGTCAGCTGCCTTTCCAACTGGTGCTCCCTGACATACTCCAGAAACACCTCCTTCTCACGCTTGGTGAACTCTGGCTGGGCCCTGATCGCGGTCCCCAGCTGGTTGTAAACCACAACGAGGTCATCCTCCAGGCGGTGGATCTCCACGTCAGTGATCAGGCCGGGCCCAAAGGAGCTCAGCTCCTGGTCTATGTGGTCCAGGTTCTTCTTTACCAGGTCTGTGTCCTCTGGAGTGGCACTGCCGCCCAGGTAGGAGCAGATACCCTCAACAAGAACTTTCATGGTCTGCATGTAGCCAACCGGTTCCAGGACTTTACCAAACAATGCCATGGTGAAGAAGAGTCTTGATATCCTTTAAGATCTTAAATAGCAGAGAAGGCATAATTTATTACAACCATGACAGAACACAGAGTTGTGAGTTTACAAAGTATTTTTCATTTAAAACCCTTTCTGCATCAATACTTTGTATGTGTTTTAAGAATAGTATTATCCATTATAGTAAATTATGTTAAATGTGTATGACATGTTAGTATGTTTTATGTGTTTAATTATTTGACACCAAGAAAGGACTCACCTAGCAGAGAAATGCGGAGTGTGGTTTCAATCTGACCTTCACTGAGCTGCTCTGCTCACTATTTATACACTCCAACAAAATCTGATAAGCTTTTTTTTCTTCAGTAATTAACCTACAAGCATGAAATGACTTTTGATTGCTAGGCTAGCTAAGGACAATGTTGTGTTGAAGAGGAAAATTCAAAAGGAAATGATCCTATATGAGAAATGTATTGATGTCATAGTTTAATCATCATAAAGAGTTAATATAGTTGAGTCATTTATATGTTTGGTTCACACAAAATAAAACCTACATGGTCCTGAAAGTGCACAATTCCTGAAATTTAGAGTAGAGTGTGTATCATTTCGACGTTTTACTCCAGAACTCGTGGTGGCAGTAGCTTCATAGATGTTCACGGCAGCTGCCAGACTAGAGCGAAGGATTTCAGTGACGTACTTCCGTATATTTCCGGAAGCGCGGAAATTTGAAAAACATCGGTGCTGTGTTTTAGGTGAACAATAATTATTATGGGTATTTTCTATTTCTTGAGTTGATTCATTATATAAATATTGTAAGATTGTTGATACGTTAATGTAGGGTGTTAGTTAACGTTAACCGTTGTTGTTATTGTGGGGTAACTAACTTTACGTGTAAGTTACGTTAACGTAAGCACCTCAAAGAAACGATTTCTGTCAGATTGTAGACAAGGTA
Organism: Alosa sapidissima; assembly: GCF_018492685.1. Taxonomy (NCBI): domain Eukaryota; kingdom Metazoa; phylum Chordata; class Actinopteri; order Clupeiformes; family Clupeidae; genus Alosa; species Alosa sapidissima. Next base: position 32,208,862 of record NC_055958.1, on the reverse strand, counting down.
GCTATTAGGTTTTGTTCTGTATTTAGCCATCTATATTTTCGTCTGACAGAATGGAGCCGCGGGTGAAGTTTTTCGCGAAGCTGCGACATTTAGTGGGACATTTGGAGAAAGAAACTGCACATCTCCAAGAGACAACTGAGAGTCAGAACTACGGTGAGTTGCTCACTGAGTTCAGTATTAACTGGTTAGGCGTAAATGATCAGGGGGGTATTCCAAGTACGTGGTTTAGTGACAAACCTTGTTGTAGGAGGTTTGCCACTTACTTTGAGTGAACTTACCCAGGTTTGTCACTAAACCACGTACTTAGAATAACCCTTCGAAGGTGTTGTAACTGCTACTGCCATAAAAAATAACTCACCCCTTCTTGACGAAATTGCATGCCTTCTTTATTGCTTTTTGATCAGATGACACTTCTGGGGGAGCTTGTCTGGCAACTTTGCATGACCTGCAATCAGATGTCAGAGGGTTTAAGGTATGGTATTAGTTCTCTTTTTTAGATTTTCATTTATTTATGTAGCAGATGCGTTTATCGAAATGAGGAATAACATTCAAACAACAGAGGTGACCTTAGCTGACAATAATTGCCACAACAAGAAATACTACAATACAGAGGAGACCTTTTTTAAATGCCCCCTTTTCTATTTGTGGCTGTCCACTTCATTATGCTTATAATATGTTATCTGTTTGATGTGTAGTCGCAGATACAACAGGAACTTGTAAATAGCAAAGACGAGAGGGCGGAGGGGGTGAGCTTCATACAGACGTGGTCAGAAAAGAGACAACAAGTCAAAGAAGCCCTTGACTTATTGAGCAGCCACCTGGAGCAATATGGATACAAACCCAGACAGCCAACACAGAAACCTCCAGGTAAAACAGACCAAAGTTATTGGCATGAACAAGGACATGCTCTTTAGTGTAGGTTTGAAAACATCAATTCTTCATATTGAAAATGTTTCAGTAAATTGAGTTCCATGTCCTCTTATTTGAATAGCTTTGGTCATTTAACTACTTGTCGAAGTTCTATGATGACCTCTTCTTGTGTTACGTCTGTGGTCCTTTTTCCACTTCTTTTCTTATTTGCTCCTTTTTCCATCATTCCAGCTGCAGGGACTGAGTGCGGTGAATCCGAATCTCAGTCTGAGGATGGGGACGAGGCAGGAGAAGAGGAGGAGGAGTTGGAGCAGGAGACTGGCGAGGACGATCAAGATGCAGAGGAAGAAGATGGAGACGAGCATCCAGAACAACACAAAGACCTGGACCAGCTCACCCCAGAGAGGTTAGCCCCCTCCCTGTTCACGGTCATGTGCACCCCGAAGCTCACCGACTTTGGCCTGTCGGAACTGCACCTGCAGAACATGTTAAAAAACTACGCTGTGGCCCAGGACCCGACCCCAATGGCCCCAAAAGGGCTCCTGTCGCCCCTCTCTGCGCCCGTACAGCCTCCGGTGCCCAAGACGCCCAAGTGCTACCTCAAACTGGACGAGGATGCACCCACCCCACGGCTAGAGGACTTTGGTATCTCGGAGTACACCATGCGCCTTAACAATGACTTCACCATGGACCTCCTCCGTAAGCCCCCAAAGCCTTCCAGGTAGCCAGCTTTGCTCAGTTTTGTCATCGTTAAACCTTGCTTTGCAATGTGTAAGCTGAATAGAAACAGTTTGGGGACAAAATAGAACACAGATTTGATTAAACTAAATGAGTAAACACAGTATAACATATGAGTATTTATTTTAAGGAGCGTATTGTTTTGTAAACTTTTAGCAAACAGCCCTCTGGACCAGTGGAAAAGATTCCCCTGTTGGCGCCGTCTAACCTTGTCTTCAGTGGTAAATATTACTTTTTTTTCATATCGACACCTCTCCATTTGTAATATTATGTATGTACTGTATAGCCCTATTCAGAAAGTGTAGGCCTACTTATACTTTAAGTAGGAACATAATGTAACAAAATAACATAATGTAGGAATTCCCTTTTTTGTTCATTTTCAAATACAGGGTAGCTTTAAGGGATACCCAATTAAGCTCAAATCTACTAAAAGGCTCATACATAAAAGGGACACACAATAACAGTGTTGCATAGTGCAATACCAGGGGTTCCGGGCACACATTGGCAATGTCAGGGATTCCATTCTCCGTCCTGTAAATCAGTGTAGCACCAAAATGAGTCTGATGCCGTTTGTGATAGCGGTAGTGTTGAGGCTAAGGAGGGGGGTTAGCACACACAGTATCCTGTAAATCATGGGTTTGAATCTCAGCTGCCACTGTTGTGCTCTTGAGCAAGGCATTGAACTCTGAGTTGCTCCAGGGAGACTGTCTCTAAAATGATTTAACATGTATAAGTTATTATAACATAGTAAACGTCCGCCAAATAAGTAAAGATAAGATTTACATATAATTTGTCTTCAATATAAATTTTAATCTGTTAGAGTATATGGACACCCCCGAAACACCTGAAATCCGAACACCAGGATTCAGGATCGTGAAGAAGGCTCCACCGCATACCCCTGTTCAGAGTTGCCACAACAACCCGGATTCACCCCCAAACCAGTCCAATGATCTTATCTCCCCTGAACTCCCCACATTTGAGACACCATATGTCCGCAAACTCCTGAGTGTTCAAAAGGTGAGTACATGAGGGCATGTGGGATTTAGCTGTCAAAATAGCTTAAGAAATGACTCACATAAACATGTCCGAATATGCTGAAATGGAAAATGCCAACATCACTCATCATCTCTTCTCCCTCTCACCGGTCTCTGATCATTTATTCAGGACGTTAAATATGATGAGCCAGCCTCTCAGAAGCCAGGACTGAGCAGCGCTGTTGAGCTCGCTCCCACCCTAAACGGTCCCCACAGCTCCGCGTTTGAGGACATTCCTGAGATACCGGTGAAGCCATGTGATGGGGAGCTGCAGCGCACGCCCGAGATGCCAAGCCTGCAGTCAATCCTGGGACGCACGCTACAAAGTGTAAGGCTTGATTAATACATTCTGCAGTTGTGTGTAGGAGTGCATAATTATGAAGGGGCATGTTACGGCAAGCTAGAGAACATGGGCATGGCACAGACACAGACATGGCAGTCAGTTGACCTGGTTTTGTTCTCGACAAAACAAGTCACGAATGTGCCTTTCGGGTTGGGTGAGTAGTTTAATTGACCATTTTTTCGTTTGGCAGCAATATGCTTCGTAAGTGTGTGGTTACATACATTTCATTAGCCACACGTTGTCATACTCAAACAGGTGACATATCAGAGATTTCAAACAAGGGAACAACATGTCACAATGCAAACACGCTGTTTTCCCTTGATGAAAGGGAAACCGGAGTTTTCCCACATATGCACTTTGGCCAAAGTTTTCAGAGATAAGTTTTTAGTGATATCCTCCATTTTCATGTAAATGAAAGGCCAGACCGCATGGAAAAAATATGCATTTTTCCTATGGGGTCTTAGAAGCCGTCTGTCTAGCTTCTAGCCACAGCGTTTTTGTTACAAACAAAATCAACCTAAGCGTGCTCAGGTGACGTGATGGACGAAGCACTGTTGCTCACCTGTCCATCATCGTACAAAGCCCAATTTGATTGGTCCAAACAGCTCTGGTTCGGGCATAGTTTCTCCACAACGGAACTTCCCGACCTCAAATGTTGTGGGTGCGGCTGGCATCCAGGCTACCGTATAATAGTAGATTGTGGGTAAACTGTGGGTGGGTATGCCTTTTTGCTTTTCTCTTCTCTTAACATTTCTCTTTCTTCCCTCATGCCCCTCTCTCTCTCTCTCTCTCTCTCACACTCTCTCTCTCTCTCTCTCTATCTATCTTTCTATCCATACAGTTAAATGTAGAAACCCGTAGCTTGTCTATAGTGAGCATGGCAGGAGAACCAGTGCTAGGTCCTAAGGAACCGTCAGGTCCCGCTCTGGATCTTCAGGAGAACTACACCCAGGAGTGGAACCTGTCGAGCCCACGGGTCAGGATGGAATTTGAGCCAGAACCACGCACCCCAGAGATGCCAGACATGAGCTCCATCACCCAGGACATCTTCAAAGTAAGTCTGTGAAGAGTTTGTTTATAATGACTTCTATTGTATGGTAAGAAACATCAAGGGCATAATCAGTATTACGTCATCTTTTTATTAAATTTTTTTCTTGGATTCTTTGGCTGACTAGCAATGTATGCCTGAACATTTAGAGCACTCTGAATGTAAAATGTATCTGTACATCTTTCTCTGCCACGTCTGACCCCCAGTGTGTCTGTGCCCTCCCCTTCCCTCCCCTCTCGCCTCTGAAGCTGGTGTCTCAGTGCAACACTGAGATGAAGTCAGCCGCTATCCAGCCGCCCCTCAAAGCAGGACTGCAGGCCACAGTAACCGGAAAGGAGAACAAGCCAACCATCCAGTGAGTCTTCCACATCACCCTGGGGGGGAACATATTTAATTGGTCTCAGAAAAGCAATCTATTCTGGATCCAATTGGTGAAAGCAGTTCAATGTGTCATGCAAGAGCTGTGCAAGGCCGTGACTGTTCATTACTCCTAGCTGTGAGTCACTGCTGTGCTGGATCTCAGTAAAGTCTGTGAAGGAACGGTAGGTCTTTGCTGGCCTCAGGTGTAGTGGCTTCATCCCTGCCCTTCTCCCTTGCTCTCCTGCAGACTTCAGAGTCTGGCACTAGTGACAGAGAAGGAGTTCCTGGGCCTGACCAGCTACCTCAGGAAGATCCCCCTCGAGCGCCTGAACGAGGCCATCCAGGAGATGAACACAGCTCTGCACCAGCGGCAGAATGGTGGGTGTAATGGGAGCGCGACATGGAGGGACAGAGTTTTTTTCTAGGGAGTGAGGTCTAACTTTGTTTTTAATGAGCCTTTTTTTATTTTTTTTAAACCATATGTTTAGTTTCTTCACAGGGGGGAACTACAAGTAGTCTGGCATTGTGGTCAGTGTCGACTGAAAGTTTAGTTTGCTGTTTTCTCTTTGATAACAGCAATCCTTACCTCTCCCTTTTTAAGGTGTCTCAACATTCTAATTGTTCCTAATTTCACTTATATGACATCCCTACATGAGCTGTCCTCAGAAATGTATTTTTATGTCCACTTACCCCGTGCCACAGGTGTGCATTCGGACCCAATGCAGTTCCAGATGGACGAGCTTAGGAGCATCACAGGCATCGGGGTGAAGGCGCCCATGTTTCTGCTGTGCCTGACGCAGCTGAAGAGGGTCGAGCACATCCAGGGAGCAGGAAATAACGCCATGTACAAGCTGCTTCCTACACACACATGAATACCGCCATGCCCCGCCTAACTGCTCACATGGAAAGGCTTTATTCAGCTTCTCAAAGATCATTTCAGTGCTGTCAGTTTGACTGACACTCATTCAAGGCAGGTTGTTTGACATCCTGAGTGTAACTGTGTTTGGGTTTTGGTTGCATGTTTCATTACAATTTCCAGACTGTAAATAGTGTATGTACATATTTTCTGTGTCTCAGGTTAAAACAAGAGGCTGTATGTTGTAGTTTTGTCTAGTCGATGTTAAGTGGCAGGCAGCTGTTCCCAATGAACTTGTTGGTAATCATGCCTTTATTTTCAACTACTGTTAATATATTCTAGAAGACAAACACTGTTGCGCTGTCTTTCTTCTTTATGCTCTTGTTGATTATTCCAACATGATAGAAAAAAGCAACAATTTAAAATAATCTTACGTGTATTTTTCTAATGTATATACCAGTAATAAACTTCAATAAATTAGATTATAATGTTGTCCTTGTATGCTTCAGACACTTATGACAGAGCAGTGTTCATCACAGTAAGCATGATAAACACTTCAATTCAAAGCCAGTTAAATCAGTTATAATGGCCCAAGTGAGTGCATCTGTTTTCCAGTTAAGTAAATATCAAAGATACTTAAGTGATTAGCATTTGAAAGAAGAGTGTCAAGGTGTTGAGTAGTTTTCTTTCCTGTACCTGTAGTAGTGATAATCTAAATTTACACAGGGGTAGATTTGGGGAAAGGAAATGATACACACACACACACACACACTCTTGATTATGGATGGAAAAAAGTTTATTTAACATCAAAAGAATCTAAGAGAAAGTAATACTAGCTCCACTCTGATCTGTCTACTTTGTATAAAATCCACAAGAGAAATTAAAAGCATAGAAAAAGGAAAAAAAACAACAACAATCCACCGCCAAACCATCAATGAGCTCATGGGTTGACGAGTCTTGTAGGATCCCTTCCTCCTGAGGTCTTCTCTTCGGACCCAGGGGATCAGTAAGGCCTCATGCGGCCGGGCACAGCTGGCGTCCTATTGGGTGGCGTTATGGCGATGTCCAGGTAGTCTCCTATTTGAAAGCGCTGGGACTGCAGAGTCATGGAGTCGTCTGCTCCTTTTCGGCCCGATATGGTGCTGCCTATATCTTTAACCCTGCATTGGAAAACAAACAGTCAAATGTGTAAACTTACGCAACTTCAATGTTCAATTATATTTAATAATTTACATAAATCAATTAACATTTACCAATGTCTAAAGGCATAGCACAATGACAGACATTATTGTATTTACAATTACATTTAATGTACATTGGTAAGAAACTGATTAGACATAATTTACCTATAGCCTTGCCGTTTCGGATCTGGATAAACAATAGCGAAGCCAAAGTGAGTGCCTTTTTTTCTAGCATCAGGGTAGACCTCCTTCACTAAACTTGTCAGTTCTTTTAGGGTGGCATCCATCCTGCATTTTGGGGAGGGGGTCAAATATGACATATTATTGCAATACAGTATCTCACAGCTCTGTCAGGAGAGGATCACAATTAGTTTACCAGTTGCAGATACATAATTTATTTAGATATCAGACCAGTATGGTTAAATATGCTTACAAACTGAACATAAAATACAAGTATTTTACCAGGTATAGATCTGTAGTTCACTTGAGGGGACATTTCCACGGGCAAACTCGTCTATTCTATGATGCCTGCCATTGTTGGTTGTGAACACTCGCAGAAGAAGTGGGCAGGTCTGTTCAAACAAACACATTCGATTTGATGCCAAAGCATAATGTTTCAACAATCTCAAAAAAGCACAAACTAAAGCAGTCACAGAACACTTGTCCATCACAGTTGCTCAATGTCATCTGTTTTATCGCTTAAGAATAATAATACAGTATAACAATACTATAACATTTCTAGAGTAGTTAAATGGCACTGTATACTTCTGTAATGTTTTGTAATGTTCCTCTATGATATCATTACCCTGTTTTTGTAAAGAAATTCCTGCTTTTCTGCAAGTAGTCATTAGACGACTAGTCATGAGAAGCTAAAGTGTATGTTTTCTCAAGGGTGCTGTAACGTTGGTTAAACTAAACTCTACCTGTTAGCAAATCAAGCTACATTAGCTTTGGTAAATTAGGCTAACGATCTCCGGCTACTCAATTAATTGTTAAGCCAACTTGTGCATGTCTCAAATTGAGAATGTCATTTCAACAGTAAAGCAAAGCATGTGCATCAATATTTATTATACACAACATTCCCAAGACAGCATTAAGTTTCAAAGCAAACAGGCCGACGCAAAGCAGTGTGGCTAGTTAGCACATTGGTGTGAGACCGAATACTTCGCAGTCAAATGCCGAAAAACATAGTCTGAATTACCTTTTCCCTGTCGACGGGCTTTTCGGGCTCTTTCTTTATTTCTTCTTGTGTTACTCTCGATTCCACGGCCATTTCTAATTACAAATATTCAAAACAAACACTAGCGTTATTGATTAGCAGTCTGCAGCAAGGGAACCTGTTGAGTATACGTGTCGCGTGCAAATGTCGTCAGAAGAAGGCTGGAAAGAGGGAGTTCTTGACCAATCACAGTAGTGAAAAAGAATACTCGCGACAACGACGAACAGCCAAGCGTTTCCTGTGCAGTGCTCTCTTGCCGCCATTTTGGGAGTCAGGGTATGAGAAAGCGAGTTTAAATCACCACGGGTCCACACATTTTGTGGCCCTAATATGGTTCACACGTGCGTGGTGGCTGGTTGTCGGAATCGGAGAACACCCGGGACCACTCTATCCTTTTATCGATTTCCTCGTGACCCAGAAAGGAAACAGCGTTGGATAGCTGCTGTGAATAGAGAAGGATGGGTGCCCAACGACGGGAGTAGGCTGTGTAGTAACCACTTCATCTCAGGTATGTCTAGGAGAGACCGCTAGATAATGCAGGATTCTCCATCATACCAATCCCATATCACCTTAACACGAAGAATTTGTTCATAAACAACCAGATCCTTTTTTTTGCAACTTTAAAAAAAGAAACCTGATGTCTCTTCGTTCTGTTCACTGCTGATAGTAATTGCATTGTCAGTCAATCTCCACCAGGTGGGTTTGTTTGCACTTGGAAACTTTTAGCTCTTTAAAAAGACTGTCTACTATGAGGAATCTAAAGGTGAAATTCTCGCTATTCTTTTTTTCTCTCAGGTAAACAGGTGAAGAATCCCCGGTCGCCGGATTATGTTCCCTCAGTTTTCACCACTACAGCCTCCTTATCCGAGACCATGAAAGAAGCCAGCACGTTTGAACTGTCTGACAAACAGGAGGCGCAGGTGGAGGCGGCCAATGCCTTGCTCTTCCTCCAGGGGCAAGGCAGGTTTACGGGGGAAATGGTCCAGAACCAAGGGCAGGATCAGGAGCCTGACACCACATCATCGTCAACAAGCAGCGATGACGAGGACGAAGATGAAGACGACAGTGATGAAATGGGCCAGATGAGCGACTGCAAAGGCAAAGCCGAAAAGCTGTGTAGAAGTGCCTCCACTCGGTTCATTGACTACGAAGCCAGCCTGAAAGCCCTGAGGAGGGAGAACCGGGCCCTACGGGAGTCTGTGGAGAAGATGTCCCTTACCGAGGCTTCGCTCCGGAACGATCCGGAGAAGGTGTGCTTCTACACAGGGCTTCCAAACTACTTTGTATTTGAGACGGTCATGTGGCTGTTGGCTCCACACATGAAGGGGGACAAGAATTCCAAACTCTCGAAGTTCCAGCAGCTGCTCCTGACACTCATGAGGCTCCGGTTAGACCTGCGGAACCAGGACTTGGCCTACCGCTTTGGCGTGAAGGTCGCCACGGTGACCCGGACGGTCCACAGGATCATCAACATAATGTCTGCCACCCTCGTGCCCACCGCTGTCTTCTGGCCCTCCCGGGTGGAACTGAGGAAGAACCTTCCGGCAGCTCTGACGGCCACGCATCCGGACTGTGCTGTTATCATTGACTGCTTCAGGGTTTCCTTGGAGAGGCCTATCGACTCGGAGCTGAACCAGCAGGTCCCCACCACTGCAGACGGTAGGATACTCTATACCCCTCGGGCGTATGGGGCTAATGAGCTCAAGTACCTCATTGGTGTCGCCCCACAAGGAGTAGTCACATTTGTGTCACGAGGGTCACCTGGCAACGTGAGCGACAAGTGCTTGGCAGAAGGGTGTGGCTTCCTCTGCAAGCTCCTCCCAGGGGACGTGGTGCTAGCTAGTCACGACCTGGACATCGCAGAGTCGGTGGCGGCACGTGGTGCACAACTGAAAGTCACCGGCTCCAGCGGCGTCATCCACAGCGAGGGTTTTCCAGAGATGAGCCGCGCCCCGTGGACCACCACCAACACCATTACACCAGAGAGACTCAGTGTCCACAGACACGTGGAGAAGGTCATCTCCATGGTGAAGAAGAGGTACGCCATTCTCACAGGTCCAGTGGAGAGCCCGTTCACCGCTGTTGACCGAGCCTCCAGCATGACCACATTTGACAAGATAGTGCAGGTGGCCTGTGCCTTAAACAACCTGTGCATCTCGGCAGCTCCTCTGGAGTGACCACTCACCCGCACTCTTAACAACTCCTCATGGCAAGGGTTGCTGTTATGTACAGGTACTTCCTGCAAGCAAAGAGAGGAACTTTTTTTTTTTTTGTCCACATTTTTTTTGAACATACATGTATTTCTGCTTACAGGTTTCATAATCATTGGGGTTTATGGAAATGTGTTAATGCACTTAAAGGACCAGACTACCTACCCAGTTGTGGTTCAGTATGAGACAAATATGGAATGTGTGTGTGTGTGTGCTGTACTGCAGTCAGTCGGTCGGTCATAGTAGCTTTTTTGTAGCAGTGCCACAGCTCTGGGAACTGAAATTTGTACACTTTTTGGTTGGATGGGGACATTCCATGCATTCTTCGCATTCAAACTGGCAGATTCCGCATGCTGAATAACAAGAGACCTCCACACAGCTCTCTGGGCCAAAGGTCCTATGTCTGTAAGGTCCAGAAATGATGAAGATAATGTTAATGTTGAGTATGATTACCGTAATGTTAGTCTCGATATCAGCTGTACTCAGGTGCTAGTGCCTTAGCCTCTGTAATGCTGACGCAAAGGTTATCAAAAAAGGTTAATGTCTTTGAAAAGATAATGTATCTTTCTATATATTTTTGCATCAATAACGAGATAATTTGTTCTCAATGTCTGACATAACCATAGATATTGCGCAATTGTTTTTGCAAAAAGCTTCTGCTGTTTCTTGAAACAAGGTGTTTATTACTGTTATTTCCAGTTTTTTAGACATCAAAACAATATGTAATGGTACTGATTCAAATTGAGTACCTAATCACTTTACATGTAAACACTTGTGTGTGTGTGAGTGAGTGAGAGAGCAGCGAGCGAGCAAGAGAGTGAGTGTTATGTGCATGTTACGACATTTTGTTCATTTATGTTTGTGCATGTTTGTCAAACTTTGTTTTTTGTTAATGATACAACTGACAGCTGTCAAAACTTTATATTTTTGTTAACACTATGACTTTCAACTGTTCATACCTTTAAAGAAAACAAGTTAAACACAACACATATCTATCTTGCACATTTTCTTTTCTTTTTCAATATACTTAGACAAATCTGTGCCAGACGTACTGTACATCTTGTATTCATAAGGTTCTTGATTCCAACATGTACTGTATCATCTTTGTTTGAAAGGTGATTGACTGTATGCATATTTGTCCATAAAATGTCCTCCACACACTACTTGGTTGTTTTTTGTGCTTATTTGTTAAACAAACCTTATTGGAAACCATACACCAGTCTGAAGAAATAAAGCATATATTGTAGAAAAGAAAGCTAATAATATTGCAACACCACATCTTATTGCAGCTATCACTTTGGATCTGAAAACATGAGAAATGCCAAAGTGAGAGTTAAATTAATTAAGAAAAGAATCAGTTACTTTCAGGGAAGCTGTGGCAGAGTGACAGCTTCACAGGAAACCTGGAAAAACCACTGCACACAGGAATGAAATAAATGGGTCAACAGCAGAAGCCTTAAGAATGTGAGCAAGAAAATGATAGTTGTTTAAGAAGGCAACCTGGGTCTCCATGGAATGAGTCAAAGATGACTAGGGTCTCTTACAGAAGCACGTGATTGGGCCTATGAGCAACACTCCTAACTTTTGCCTAATAAAGTGCAGATATCCTCCCCACCATATTATTTTCAACTCCCAGATATTCCAGGTTGAGAGGAAATTCCTTTGCCTTTCATTCATGGATGAACATGGCAGAAACAATTTTGTAAAATGTTGGCTGCAGTGATTATCTAGATTTTAAGAAGTCTCCTTTTCAGTTCTGAATTTAATACTTTACTATAGCGGAACAATAGAAATCTACATTTTCCTGTTTAAATTGCACCCTATATACTGCTTTCTTGTATAGATAAATTATTTAGCCAACATAAAGTTGTATTATTGAATACGGTTGTAAATGTAGGAAGCCCCGCCTAGGTTATGTGCGGTGCTGACGTGCATTGGTAGCACACGTGACACCTTTGGAATGTTAACAATGCAGTAAGTGTCCAACTTTGTACTGCATTCTGATTCTGCCGAGAGTGGGGAGAAAATGGAGTCTTATATGATATCTCCTGCGAGTTCTCCGTAACAGACGAAACGGGATTTAAATTACTCTGCCGTGGGTTTATAATCACGTAGAAATCAAGGCAGCTCGGAGTTTATCGGTTGTTGAAACTTTTCTTGGATTTATATTCTTCTTCCACTTCTCTCACATGGTGAGTAACACACCGCCTTCTCTGCCAACCCACACAATCTACAACAAAATATATCTCAAGCCAGCGACTTCAGATACTCACCGACACAATTGCCTTTGGATAATCATACAAAACTAAGTAAAACTCTTCGATTGCTTTAACAACGCGACAGGGGCTGAGCAACAGTGGGCTGATAGAACTCTGAATTCTCCCTACATTGGAATGTCGGACTGCGCTAGTGGAGCGCTACGTTCCTCTCAGCCCAGCCGAATGCCCTCATAACTTCCAAGCTGCGATCGAACAGGCCTGTAAACTCACTTTTCAGTTACACTAACCTTGCAGTGATATAACGACACTAAATCTTTTAAACAATAATCTTAGAGGATTAGGTGAGTACTTGCAGGGATTGAAAGAGAAATTCCCTTGCGTAAAGGTAATATCCTGTATACCTTGAAGAGTTTTTTTTTTTTTTCGTTTTCATGTCGTCCAAAACGCATTTATCTTTATAATATTGTAGGATATTTCATGTGAAATATGCAACGCATCATTGTTAATGAAGTTAAAGATGTAACTATTTTGATTACGTGGATTGCTACTTTTTGGATGGAATGTTTTGGATTTTTCGAATTAACACTTAAGTTAAGCTAAATAGTTACTGTAAAATGGGTAACGAGGCAGACATTCCGTAATGCTCATTGAATTAAGCAAACAGCAATCGTCATATTGGAAGAAATCTGAACTATGTATGTTGCCATCGTTTCGAAAAGTTTACAGTTGAGGGATATTTGTCTTCCCAATGTTGCTGGTGCACTTTTGTTACAGATTGATTATTTTATGGAGAATCCAACATAATTTTGTAGCCCTACAGGAAACGCGAAGTTTAACAGAATTCATTATTCTTGTATTTGTCTCCGACGTTAATTCGCTGTCATGCTGGAACTGATACGCTGCTAGCCTACCATGTGGTCCTAGGTGTTTAACCTGCCATGTTTTCGCCAGGTAGAATAAGAATGCGCAATCGCAGAGCGGTTTCTGTTGAGGATGCACTACTGTCTTTTTTTTTTTTCCATCACGATTGGCATGCCCTGATTAAACCCCAGCCGTTAAAACAATCTTCTTTTTGTGTGGATGATCATATGATAGTATAGATCAGTATACCTGCAGCTTATTGATAAGGAAATGTGATGGTCGAAACCATCTAGGGCTATGCTGCATGGCAAATCATCTAATCTCTCTGTTTTCATAACATTGTTCTCAGCCATAAGATGGATTTGAAATGAATGGGGAAAGCATTCAGTTTGATGAGGTTGGCGTCAATTTGCATAGGCTCTTCTTCTCTTTGTTCTTTTTGTTTTCTCTATCTTTCTTATCATACTGTGACTAGTTATGTTCAGGCATGCAATCATGATCAATGTGAATGTTTTCTGAGGAACCTTTGACAAAAAAGTAATGCTTTACTTTTTTTTTGTGCCAGTATGCTTAGGGGAAGATGTCAAGAGTAGATGGACTTGGCCTAATGTCCACCATTATCAGTGGGGAGGTCAGGCACTGTGTGAAAGGCTAGGTTTAGTACAGGATGTTGCACTGTATCTCCAAGGCGACTATAGTCTGTTTGTGAGCAAATGTCCATATGGTCAGAGGGGATGTGTGTTTTCTTTTTAATGGTTTATTTTGGTCTTTGCCACCTTGTAATGCAAGAGACATAGCGTGAGCTTTCTTGTCATTACTTGTGGAATGGAATGCTCTCTGCTTTCTGGACCTGGAGCTGGAAACATCACAAGAATGGGGAGCTTAGGCGAAAAGATCTGCGAGATTGGGCAACAACTCTCGGTGCAGAACAAGGCACCACCATTCCAAAAAAAAGGCGAAAAAACAAAAATATTTTCCCCAGGAAATTCTCTTGAGTGCACACAAACACTGACGTGTAACATTTTTTGGGGCCCACCCACTACCCAAACTAAAAAAAAGTTAGGAACTCTGAAATTAAGTGAGGTATAGTACTCCAGCAAGTATTTAGCTGTTTTTTTGTGTGTGTCTGAGCATTTTAAAGCCATTATGTTCTTTCACAAGGACTAGCCTACAGATCACAGTTTGACAGCAATGGTGTCATCAAATGGTGACCATCAAATGGTGTCATTGGTGTCATCAGATGACATCAAATGGTGTCATTGGTGTCATCAAATTACATTAAATGGTGTCATCAAATGACATCAAATGTATTTCCTTAGTTGTAAATATTGTACCACTGTGATTTTGTTTCTCTGCCATCATAAATTTGGTCTTTTTGTTTCTAAGGAGGGAGAGAGAGAGAAAGAGAGAAAACATTCAGAACAACTCGCCTGGCTCTGTAGCCTGCAGTTATGTCTGCATGTTTCTGAGAAGTGAGCCGACTCCTCCTGTCTGCTTTTTAAATAAAGAATTATAGGTCTGAAAGTGTAGGTTATCAGGCATTATAACCATAACGCCAGCGTGAGCTCGGCCTGTAGGACGGCCAGCTCTCACATGAGCCTGGCTCCCTCACGTCACAGGGCCATGTGCCTGGTCCGCAGGCCGCCCACTGGAGCGAATAGCACGGACGCGCTGGAATGTGGGTAATGTTCTTCGAAGTAGACCAGTGAGAAGGTGCTAATGGCCGGTGCTGTTCGGGCATTTCGCGGAGAGTGGAGATGCCTGGCTGGCTGACAGTGTACAATGTGGCCCGCCATGCCGACCACACCCCAACTCAAGTCGTTCGCCTTCCTGGCGTTTTCCATCTGAATACAGCAGCCAAACCATGCTGTGGGTTGCAGGTGGCAGTTTGCTGAAGGCTCGGCAGGTTTGGGCCTGGTTGGCGACCTGACTGGGAGACTTCTTGGGTGAACTTGGTTGCTGCCTGAAAAGGGGTGGGGATTGTGGGTTTTACATGTCAAGATAAATGTCACATAACGTTGCATTGCCAGACACATGCACAAAAAAATTAAATGTCCATTACAGTCAGTCTGCTGACCCATGATGCCCCAGTCAAAGTCAAAAAAGGGAAAGTTGTCAAGGTGCAGAGATCCACACATTAAGCCGTATAGAAGAGATGTTAAACTGGTCTTGACGCCCTGGTGGACACCCCAGTGATTAGGCCACAGTTGCCCTGAATGGAGTAGTAGTGACCCCAGTGATTGCCCTGAATGGAGTAGTAGTGACCCCAGTGATTGCCCTGAATGGTTTCCTTCCCTATCAAAGCCTCCGAGTGATTAGTACAACCAGACGCCCAGTGTGTGGAGAGTGAACGAGCACACTGTGCCATAGCATCATCTAAGTGGATGCAAAACCTAGTTGGACTATGAGGTGGTGATGTGCCACTTTGGGATGGATGTAAATAACTTTGGTTGGCTGGAAGTGGGATCATTTGATTAATTAATACATTAATTGGTCAGTTGGTTGTTCCATTTGAATCATTATTTTATTTGGTCACTCATTAGCTCAATTCATCATTTCATAATTCATATGAAATTCATGTACTAATTTATTAATTTGTTTTTTCCCCATAGGCAAAGATGTGCACCAGGCTGGCATGGAGCAAGGCCGTCCTTCTGACCCCCCACAAGACCTGGGACGAGGGGGAACGTGACCCGTAAACTGGGGTCGTGGCGATGGCATCCGAGTAGCTTAGCTTAGCGTAGGTTTAGCGTAGCATTTAGAGTAGTGTTTTTTAGGACCGCAGAACTTGGCAGGATAGGTATCAACAGAGAGTGAGCCATCAGGACTTGAGCTCCAATCTCTTCGCAGATCTATCCCACCGCTGTGTGTGTGAGCGTGTTATCTATTTAGGTCAGACAGTTCAAAAGCCCAGCTGAGAGAGACAGTGCGTGTGTGTGTGGGATTTGCAGAGGTATTTTGTGTGTGTTTGTGTGTGTGGGGGTACGTGCATGTGTTTGTGTGTGGAGAATATGTCTGTGAGGTGTGTGTCTGTATGAGCGAGTGAGTAAGGAAAAAGTGTGTGTGTGTGTGTGTTTGCTTGTGGGGCGAACGAGTTCTCACTTGATTCGCAAGAGTATCCACTGGTGGCACGCTCGCCGATCAGGCTACTTCAAACAACTGATATCACCACATCCAAAGACTATGAGGCCCAAGACCTTCCCTGCCGCGCCGTACGTGGGCAACACGCGGCAACGCCTGCAGGAGATCAAGGAGGGCCTGAAGCAGCCGGCCAAGCTGGTCAGCCAGGCGCTGCACGGGGGCAGCTCGCGAGGCGAAGGGGGCCGCGGCACCGACTGCAAGGGGGGCAAGGACGGCAAGGACCCCGGGGGCAGGCAGCAGCAGCTGCGCGCGCCGCAGAAGTTCAACAACTATCAGAACGCGCTGCGTGAGATCCGCAAGTCCCTCATGCCCTTCGCCAACGAGTCCGGCACCGGCGGACACCCTGGTGGGGACGTCAACCGGCAGATGCTGCAGGAGCTGGTCAACGCAGGCTGTGACCAGGTGCGTGTGTGTGTGTGTGTGTGTGTGTGCGCGCGCGTGTGTGTGTGTGTGTGTGTGTGTGTGTGTCCATGAGTGTGCGTGTGTGTTTGTGTGTGTGCATTGCAGTTTGGGAATCGGATGAGGGTGAGTGTGATTGTCTTGAGTCGGACTGTGTTTGTGTTGGTTGTTGAATATATTTAAACTACTTTTTAATCACCAATGGTCTGGTATAAAGAGATTGTTATTTCTGGCAGTTCCGGATATGCTTGGGGGAAATATTTTCAGTGAGTTAAAATATGGATGAACATGACTTGTTTGTCTGTGCATTCCCAGATAGTGTTAGCTGTGATGTCATCTGTTGTTCTACAGGTGTTGAGAATGTATGTGAGAAAGCATGCATTGACCATTGAGGAGAGCTGTAGGACAAGAACTCATATGAAGGGCGCAATGTTCATGTTCAAGCCAAGGCTTACAGCAGTTACATAATACCAGCAGGAAAAGGGAGTAGGAACAACAGGGCTGGATCTTCTGAAATATCAACTCTTTTACAAGAAATCCATTTTTTTAAATTTACGAGTCGATTTATTAAAAGTAATATTATTATTATTATTATTGTTATTGTGAGGAATTGTGCTCTGGAACCAGAGGAAAGCCGATGGGGAAAACGTTTGCGACATTCTGACAGGGTGCCAAGATTGCCAAACATGCCTTTCACCTCTAGTAAGGGAAGAAAAGATAACAACCGCAAAGCCAGAAAAGAATAAGAAACTGTATGCTCTGACAAGTGGCACAGGAGCCTAGGGCTCGGAATCACAGAGTAATTCACAAATTGATAGCCACAATACTTTGCCCATAATAAATAATGTCATGATGCAGGGATTGTGCAATACTCAGTACATTGCAAAAGATAAGTCTATGGTAAACTAATTTGATTTTGTGTATAGAGGATTGCTCTCATATTATTGGATATTATAGTATTGGATAAGCTCATAGTATTGGATAAGCATCACCTCATCAAGGATACATAAAGTAGTGACTCTGTTAAGTCAAATTGGCAGACGAGTCCATTCAGAATATAAATTTTAGAATATAATGTTAAAATATTGATGTTTGCCACCAGTGTATCGATAATGCGTCGCAAAAAGAAGTTTTATGATATATTACCGCATCGATATTTTGTCCCACCCCTACAGGAGATGGCCATTCCATACACTGTATTTATCCGTCATGGTTATTGTGTACTCTAGCTCTTTCCACACATTTCCCACTCCCCAAGTCACAAGTGCGGGCATTGCTCTGGGGATTAAGGCACATATGTTATAGACTGTAGTATATCTACTTAAAAAACGTCAAGAAAAGTCCCTGTACTTCCTCAGGCAGTCTGTCACAGATCTCAGGTCAGTTGTCCCGACTGTGGTTGTCGTTCCCATAAATGTGTGTTGCTGGCCCGAGGACAGCCTTGTGACAGGACTCGGTATCCCAGGAATGCCGCGCTCAAGCCTGTGCACAACACTGCCGAGCAATTCAACGTGGCGCGCAGGAATTGCGAGGCCTCGCCTGAAAGGGGGAGAGAAAGAGTGAGAGAAAGAGAGAAAGAAAGAGAGGGAGGGAGAGAATGGGTGAGAGAGAGTGAGGAGATTTATTTAAAGCTTGAAAATGGACGGAAAAGGGTTATCTTCCTATAGTTACATTGATGCTGGAATGGCAGTGAAAAGTAGTACATTACTAATACAATCTCCACTGGGGCAATCGTTTTACCCTGGGATGTGGGCGGTTAGTAGCCTGACGAGCCAGACCCACATTAAAATGTAGGGTCTGGGCACTCACCGTCTGGGCACTCACTCTCAGTGCTCAGTCTGAGGGGCGGGATAATCAGTTGTCTTTCAAATTCCCTCTGCACACAATAGGACCGCGGCAGTGCTATGAGTCCCATGCGTTTCCCACCAGCGGAGCTAGTTGGCTAGTTCAAACGTTTGCCAACTTAATAAAAGCTTAACTCGTGTCACACTGTTCGCCAACAGCAACATCCATCTTATTTGTTTTCAAGTAGCAGGGAATTCAAGCCAAACCGTTGCAACTCTGCCATCAATCATTATGTTAAGCCCACCAAACGACTTTATACACGATTTCATTGGCCTGATTAAGTTTCGATTTCTGGAGCTCACAAGCCAACGGAGAGTTGCTAGACTAGCCCTGGCAGCAAATGTAATTTGCTGCCGCTAGGGGCGCGTCTAGATTTCTAGGCTAGGCGGTTAGCACAGTTTCCAGCAATTTTTTACCCACAAATATAGATTGCATTTGCTGCAAGTTAACTGTGGAATAGTAGAATAGATTCCAAATATGACGGCGCTTGAAGCTTAGGCGCAGCGTGGTTTTCTCTGAGACGGGTGTCTGTAACACTCCAGCCAGCGTACACTCGTCACCATGTGGTGGGCCTGCAACAACAGCTGGAGTGGAATACAGTCTGAGAGCCAGTGCAGTGGCCACCAACAGGGCCTCTCAGGAGTGGGTTGGGCCTTGCTTAGCTTAGCTTAGCGTAGCCTAGCCTAGCTGAGCCTGGACCTGGTCAGTGTGCAAACAGGAAGTGTCCATTGAATGTGTGCTGGGTGGACCAGTTCCTTCGGCTGGCGTGACTTGTGGCTGTCGGGGAGAATATAGCCCATTTGTCTGGCTCTGTCCCATCGGAGTCTCTCTCTCTCTCTCTCTCTCTCTCTCCTCTCTTCTCTCTCTCTTTGTCTCTCTTTGTCTCCTCTCTCTGTCTGTCTCTCTCTGTCTCTCTCTCTCTCTCTCTGTCTCTTTCTCTCTCTCTCTCCTCTTTCTCTCTCTCTCTCTTCTCTCTCTTCTCTCCTCTCTCTCTCCTCTCTCTCTCTCTCTCTCTCTCTCGCTCTCTCTCTCTCGTCTCTCTCTCTCTCATGTGTGTCGCCTGTTTGTCTCCTTTCTTTACAGGTATCTGGCAGTATTGTTCTTTTGTAAGTCAGTGTTTTGGATGAATCTGTCTTTGTTCTGGTTATTTCATGACAATCCTCTTCATCACAATATTAATGCTATGTTTTGAACTTATTGTTATTTACTTTTCTGAGAGTTATTGTTCTCTGGAGCGGTTTTACTGCTGTTTTTTCTTCACTGTAGTTTTTTGATTGAAGATTAGAGTCATGTATGAGTAAAGTAGCTGTTATGAAGTAAATAATAGAAATTATATTTGTCAAATTCATTTAGTAATACTTTGAAAAGGAGGTTCTAGATCCATCCCAAAAGCCAACTCTCTGGAAAAGTTCAAATACATTATACTACAGCCTACATACCATCCCTGGCCTATATGCCGCTGTGGTTCTGGTATTTGGATTCTTTTTCTGAAGACACTGATGGGATCCAATCATCTCTCTACCTCTACGTCTTTTTTTCTCTCTCTCTCTCTCTCTCCCTTCCCATCTTTCTCCATCTCTCACTCTACCTCTCTTCTCTTTCTCTCTCTCTCTGTCCTATCTCTCTTTCTTTCCTCTCTTTCCCTCATGTCCATTTCCATTTACATTCCCCTCACTTGCTGTCTCTCACTTTATTCTTATTCTCTTGTCATCTCTCCATTTCTCTTCTCTTTTTTTCCTCTACACATTCCGGGAATGTAATGGCCTGCTGTGCCTCCTCTCTCTCTCACTCTCTCTCTCTCCTCTCTCCTCTCTCTCTCTCATCTCCTCTCTCTCTCTGCTCTCTCTCTCTCTCTCTCTCTCTCTCTGGCCCCGATCCTTATCATAGCGGCATGTTACATAATCACCTTAAAGGAGGAAATGTTTTGGTGGGGGGACCAAGGAGGGGGAATGAAGAGGAAGGGGGAGGGGCTGGAGGGTGATTGGGGGGAGGGGGGAGAGAATAAGAGAGAAGAACGATGAAGAGTTCCCCAAATAACGTATGGATCCATTGGATCAGACATCTGTTTCCTTGTCTTCGGCTTTGATGGAGAGTGTAGATTGTTATGAAATGTTGATAATTACAGAGTTGGAATTCCTTAGCAGTAGTAAGTTGTGTGTGTGTGTGTGTGTGCTGCTTATGCTTATGTCTGGGTTGTATCACTTGTACAGAATGTTTGTGTTCTGTTCATTGTCTGAGTATCGGTGTCTGTGACTATATGTGTGAGGAAAAACATGGATAAATAGAGAGGAGGGGGGAGATGGTTGTCTTTCAATTGATTTGATTTGATGCCAGAGAATGAGGAAGAAATGGAAGATGGTGCCGGGAACTGAACATACAGGCCCTACAGATGTCCCTCCTTCTCTCTCTCATTCTCTCTCTCTCTCTCCTCTCTCTCGTCTCTCTCTCTCTCTCTCTCTCTCTCTCTCTCTCTCTCTCTCTCTCACTCTCTCTCTCTCTCTCTCTTCTCTCTCCTCTCTCTCTCTCTCTCTCTCCTCCTCCTCTCCTCCCCTGCATGTCTATTCTCACATAACTCACTGAATGTCCTCCAGATGGCTTTCATTTCCAGACCGCCTTGTTGGAATGTGTTTCAGAATTGGGTCAAAGTGAAGCACTAATGTAAAAAAGCAACCTTTTGCCGCTGCTCCAGCTCAACAGTGCCTCTCAATAGTTATACAAAACAAACCAACAAACATTGGCGTGACATAAGTTGCTACTCAGATGAGGTCTTGGTGAATGTGTGTGTGTGAAGGAGAGAGGGGAGTGTTTCCTCGCGCCCCGTAGGAATGTATGTGACTGTGTTTTTTCTGTGTGTGTGTGTGTACTCTCACCACAGTCAGAAATGAGTGTGATTATGTGTTTGGTTGTACTCTGGGGCTTGCGGCGGCCAGCGTTATGACAAGGGTCGCACATGTGAAGTCAGATATTTTTGGGTAGAAGCCACAGAGGGGGCTGGAAGATGGACGGAGAGGAATCAAAATAAAAAGAAATCGTAGGCAAGATAGGACATGACTGTAGTAGAAGAACGTCTGTGTGTGTGTGTGTGTGTGTGTGTGTGTGTGTGGTGTGAGCGAGAGAGAGACTATGTGTGAGTGTCATGGGCAGGGTCAGATGAAGTGATTACCAAATAGTTGGAATTCTTGCTTCCTGGCTTGTGGAATGTCCTGAACATCTGTCGCCATGACCGTGTAGGTTAGGGCTAGAACATAGACACCCTCCGTGTGTGTGTGTGTGTGTGTGTGTGTGTGTTTCCATAACTTCTCTTAGGAGACCTGCGGACACACCCCCTTGGTGGAGGGCTGTGTTGGAATGTACCACAAAAACCCTGAGCTTTGCAGAACAATGACCATAAACAGACACTGTGTGTTTACATTTTATTTCCTGTGTGTGTGTGTGTGTGTATGTGTGTATGTCTGTATAGGAGTGGGTGTGTGTTCTGTGTGGGGCACCACTTTTTTTACTTTTTTTTGTTCATATGCATGTTTCCGTCCCATTGTCTGTGTGTGTGTGTGGTGTGTGTGAGAGAGAGAGAGAGTGTGAGTGTATATGTTGGAGGAGGGGGGGCACCATCTTCTCCTGTGTCCTTCCCCCATTGTTTGTGTGTGTGTGTTGTGTGTGTGTGTGTGTGTGTGTTGTGCTTGCTTGTGTGGGCACCATTTCTTGTGATTTTCCCCTCATGGGTGGCCGTCCCTTTTGTGCATAAGGGGACTGCCATTGGCGTAGCAGGTCTGCCAGTGTTGTGCCATGTACCCGTGTTCCTCTCTCAGAACGTGTAGAATTTTATTTGGCTCAAGGGGGTCCGTGGAACCTGTGTGAGCTGTGTGTGCCCACCGTTGCTATGGAGCCCTCGTTTAAAATGCGCTTGTGTTTCCCTCCTCGTCTTTGCCCGTTGCCAGCTGGCCCTGCAGAGTCGTGGAGGAAACCCGCGTGGGCCACAGACTTGAGGCCCGTTGTTGGAAATGTAAAATTTCTTTATGTGTGTTCATAAGCTTTTTCTGTCAACAATGCCACATTTAAGCAACTTCCATTCATAATTAGGTCATGTGTGGTGAATACAATAAGGGAGAAAGAGATTCCATGTAGTTTTTTTTCCCTTCCCTGCTCCCCAACCCCCCCCCCCCATGGAATAACTGGTTCAGTTCCACTTCTGTCCACTAGGGGCAGTGTGAGACACAGGGCTCGCTGTGTCTTGGAGTGAGGTTTGGGCTGAATGTCTTTAGAATGAGCTCATATGCCATTCAGGGGGATTTCCTCATATAGGTGTGGGTCGCTGTGTTGTGAGAGAGGGGTGTGTTTATTTGGCGGCTGGGGCTGGTCACGGGATGGTGGTGCGAGGGCTTGTTTTTATTTAGTCCAGTGGTGCAGCCAGAGTGGAAGCTTGTGAGTGGTTTTCATTTAGACTGGTCATGGAGCCTTCTTGCAGGCTGTTGATGTGCCCTAGAGTTTGGCTCTTTCTGGAGAAATCTTTATTAGTGACGATGCCTAATCACAGTACCAGACATTCTGTAAATAGTACAAGAGTGACAAGACATTTTACCGCTGGAAAAGGCACCGATGTTTTCCGTCTTTATCTGTTAGTTGTCATTATGTCCTAAAGGGTGTGTGTGTGTGTGTGTGTGTGTTTGTGTTATCTCCTAAACATGTTTTCTTAAGTCACATACTGACTCATAGGCTAGTGTAGGGCCAGTGGTATGCATTTGTCACACGTCAAAGAGCTACTGGGTATATTCTCAGAGAGATTAAGTGCAGCTCAGGACTAAATTTACACCAAGAACAAAACAACACGTGTGTGTGTGTGTGTGTGTGTTATAGAGATCGAGTGTTGTGATATCAGAGAGGTGATGTTTGTGTGCTAGGGACCTGGTACAGGAAGTAGCTGGTCCATGACCTGGGGTCCACAGGAAGCAGGTGCATGGCATCCTACTGGAGTGGAGTGTGTGTGTGTCTGTGAGAGGGTGTATCTGTGTGTTTGTTTTTGTGTGTG